>NC_056596.1:1615266-1685266 GCF_018340385.1 Cyprinus carpio | reverse complement strand
ATAAACTCAGAATTGTGAGATATAAACTCAGAATTGTGAGATATAAACTCAGAATTGATAAACTCAGAATTGTGAGATATAAACTCAGAATTGATAAACTCAGAATTGCAAGATATAAACTCAGAATTGTGAGATATAAACTCAGAATTGATAAACTCAGAATTGCAAGATATAAACTCAGAATTGATAAACTCAGAATTGATAAACTCAGAATTGCAAGATATAAACTCAGAATTGATAAACTCAGAATTGCAAGATATAAACTCAGAATTGTGAGATATAAACTCAGAATTGATAAACTCAGAATGATAAGATATAAACTCAGAATTGTTAGATATAAACTCAGAATTGATAAACTCAGAATTGCGAGATATAAACTCAGAATTGCGAGATATAAACTCAGAATTGCGAGATATAAACTCAGAATTGTGAGATATAGAATTGCGAGATATATACTCTCAGAATTGATTGCGAGATATAAACTCAGAATTGATAAACTCAGAAGTGTGAGATATAAACTCAGAATCAGGATTGATAAACTCAGAATTGAATTGCGAGATATAAACTCAGAATTGTGAGATAAAACTCAGAGATTGCATAATTGACTAAACTCAGAATTGCGAGATATAAACTCAGAATTGCGAGATATAAACTCAGAATTGATAAACTCAGAATTGTGAGATATAAACTCAGAATTGATAAACTCAGAATTGCGAGATATAAACTCAGAATTGATAAACTCAGAATTGCGAGATATAAACTCAGAATTGATAAACTCAGAATTGATAAACTCAGAATTGCAAGATATAAACTCAGAATTGATAAACTCAGAATTGATAAACTCAGAATTGTGAGATATAAACTCAGAATTGATAAACTCAGAATTGATAAACTCAGAATTGTGAGATATAAACTCAGAATTGATAAACTCAGAATTGCAAGATATAAACTCAGAATTAATAAACTCAGAATTGCAAGATATAAACTCAGAATTGCAAGATATAAACTCAGAATTGATAAACTCAGAATTGCAAGATATAAACTCAGAATTGTGAGATATAAACTCAGAATTGATAAAGTCAGAATTGCAAGATATAAACTCAGAATTGCGAGATATAAACTCAGAATTGATAAACTCAGAATTGATAAACTCAGAATTGCGAGATATAAACTCAGAATTGATAAACTCAGAATTGCGAGAAAAACTCAGAATTGATAAAGTCAGAATTGCAAGATATAAACTCAGAATTGCAAGATATAAACTCAGAATTGCGAGATATAAACTCAGAATTTCAAGATATAAACTCGGAATTGATAAACTCAGAATTGATAAAGTCAGAATTGCAAGATATAAACTCAGAATTGATAAACTCAGAATTGCGAGATATAAACTCAGAATTGTGAGATATAAACTTAGAATTGCAAATAAAGTCAGAATTGCAAGTTATAAAATAAAAACCGCAAGATATAAACTCAGAATTGCGATATATAAACTCAGAATTTCAAAATACAAAAAATCAAAATATAAACTCAGAATTGATAAACTCAGAATTGCGAGATATAAACTCAGAATTGCAAGATATAAACTCAGAATTGATAAACTCAGAATTGCAAGATATAAACTCAGAATTGGGAGATATAAACTCAGAATTGTGAGATATAAACTCAGAATTGTGAGATATAAACTCAGAATTGTGAGATATATACTAAGAGTTCAGAGAAAGAAAAAAAAAACATAATTGCATGATATAAACTCTCAAAGACCGAATTGTGACACACAGTTTCTTTTTTTTATGCCTCGGTGGAAACAAGCTTCATCCTGTCACGTCCCAGAACTTGTAGAAATGCTTTGCTTTAGTGCATCAGCACCTCATGGCAAATTTACAAGTAACAGAACGAGCAGGAAGTTTCCTTTAAAGTGACGTTGCAGTTATCAGAAGGAAATCTCAAGCGCTTGCATTGAAGCATGAAATCCAACTCCTGAACGCTTCTTACATGGAATTTAATGAGAGGAGCTACTTGGAACAATAAGCTAGGATTAAATCATCGAACATGTCTGAGTTGCAGCCAAGCATTTGCATTTTCTTGCATGCAGCGAGGGTCAGAGCGCTGTCTCTGCAGGTACTGACACTTTGACATTGGGCCGTCTGTCACTGATAAAAAATGCAGATCAGTCAAATCACCCTGCAGCCACAGGAAGCAGATCTGAATCTCCTCTGGAGGTATTCCTGTTCAATCAATCACTGATCTTGAGTCGACTGTGTCTGTATGGAAATGTCTTTGTTTAGTGCAGGTTAGGGATTAGATGTTCTCATCTGGGACTGAGAACAGAACCAGAAAAAAAATGAAATGAAATGGAGAGGAAAGAGAAGTAGGAAAATAAGCATGAGATAAGAGCTCGCTTCTGATATGCTGCACCTTTTGAGCTCTTTAAAAGTGAATATGAATAGTTGATAAATGGATATATATATATAAACTATCGGTATCAGCCGAGAAATTTCATATCGGTGCATCTGTAATTTAAATTGATAAAAAAATGTATTATAATTAAATAAAAGAAATAGAAGTATAAACAATTTACGTACAAATTACATTAATTGTAATTAAAAGTAAATAAGCTCTCTCTAATGTTTTTATAGTTAACCAAATAAGAGCCCGTGTTAATGTGTTAAAAATTATTGTTTTAACCTGGACAGCCCTAAATTTGACACAAGAAACATTTTCTTCACGCAAGTTGCTGTCTGACTCGCTTTTCCTCCATCTTTTGATTGACAGGAAATAATCTGACCTGATCATTCGCTATTTTTAAACAACTGACCGATGGCCGATATAGTGCAGATAATTGCTTTTATCGGCCGATACATCGGTGCATCTCTAATTTAAAAGTATTAGATATTTATTAGATTTTTATTTTATGCATATTATTTGTTTGTTTATACTAATCATTTTAAGAATTATAATTAAATATTTAAATGTGTGTTATAAGAAATACAAATTATATGAAAAATAATTTAATAAAATTGATTGTTATCGTTATTTTTGTTACTGTTGTTATATTTTTGTGTGTGTGTAAGTGAGTGAGTGTGTGTGGTGAAATGGTGCAGGGCTGCCTGTGTGTGTGTGTGTTAGTGAATAGGACGATAAAAGCTCTGTCTGTCACAATCAGATCATCTCTCCATTCTGAGCTGGACAGGTGGACAGACTGTAACCCTTATCATGGACACTTTAAATATAAATAGCTGTGCTGAAATTTTCATGTGTGCTGAGCATATGTGATAAGAGATCTGTTGTGGTTCTTTGATCTCTGATCTTAACGAGCATTCAAATGTGAGCGCTTGTGAAAAACAGAGCAGGAGTGCGCTTCATGAGAGCTTATCTGGAAGGAGTCGTGATTAAAGAGCTGCTTGACATAGAACAAGAATGATATAGTAATGCAGAGACTCACAATGCAAAACGCTTCCTCTCATGTGCACACAGTTTTACGGATGGCTCATCTTGCGCTGGTTTGGTTTATGTTTGCATTTATGCTGCAGCTGTGCTGACAATATTTCACATCTGAATTATTGCATATGTATTTGCTCTGCTTTTTTAATGCTTAAAAATTTATTATTATTTAATCAGAGTAAAGATCATTTCATCCAATCACTATTCCCAAGCAGATTCAAAGCAATAAATACATAAATAAATAAAATAAAATATTTTATTTAATTGTTTATAATCTGAAGTGTGTGTATTTATTTCTATTTAACATTTTGTTTTATTTTTAATTTAAAAATGTATTTATTTATATATATATAATTTACATACATGTGCGTGTAAGTTACTTTATATATATATATACACACACACACACACAATACATAATTTTATATTATTTTATTGATTTACTTTTTTTTAATATATATTTACATATATATATATATATATATATATATATATATATATATATATATATATATATATATTAAAATGTATTTAATAATATTACCTTTTTATATATTTATGTTTAAACATTTTAATATTCAATATATTTACACATTAAATAAATATTTATATATATGTGTGTTGAAATAAAAAAGTAAAATAAAATAATGATATGAAAAAATAATTTAAAAATTATTAACAAAATTAAAAAAGTAAAAATGATACAGTATATATATTATTTTCTGTATAACTTAATTGACACTACAGTTTATTTAATGTTTTGTTAAATCTTTAAATAAATTCTATTATTCGGGCAGCTGTACTCACACACAAGTATGTAGTATGCATCACAGCACACAGTACAAATGAGATTCTGGCTGCTTAGAGACACTCATGTTTTATTGAACAGGATCTGCTCGTTTCTGTTGTGGTGAAGCTTAAAGGACACACAGTCTCTTCCTGTCGTTTGTGACTCTTGACAGAGTTCTAATTTTTGGGTGAACGGTCCCTTTAAGATGCTTGACTTGGCAAACCTCACTAATGAGTTTGTGGTGCAGAGCCAGCGATTGTCCTCTCCTCTTATTTGATGGCTGTAGCTTCATCGTAACTCTTCTCGATGCTCTCGCTGACCTCAGATTTAGCAGAAAAACCAGATTTAGCAGCACTTGGCCATGTTGTCCGGCCTCAAAGTGCCCTCCAGGTGGGCGTAGCGTCCTTCAAGTGCACTACGTCTGTTCGGCGGCATGAATGGAGCATTCGGAGCTGCCCAGGCTATCGTAGGGTTCAGCAGGATTGTTTGTTCTGTCTGAGGTTGTAAATCTCCTCAGCCGTGTCAAACGTGATTTGTTTAGTGGTTGGCTCTCGTCCGCCCGAGCCAAAGCGGTCAGCCGGCATCCACCTTCTCTACGTAAGGTCATGAGGATATATATACGTAAAACGAGGGTAAACAGAGATCTTGGATTCTGTCGCAGACACTTGCCACTAAACTCTATTAGACATCTGTTTTAATATTCCTCTCTTCTTCCCTTCCAAGTTCTTTGAGGGTTTTCTGGTCAGTCCAGTTTTCCACTGGCAGGGTTCGAGGCTATCCCAGGGTGCTTCTAGCTGGAGTCGAGTCAGGGCTTTGGGTCTGGCCTCCGCTGATGTGCTTTATTCACTTTGGCGTTTGTGAGTACGGCCCTCTCGTACCGTTAACCCGATGTGGACAGCAGCCTGATTGGGCACCGCCTGCACGATGGATAAGAAAGATTACGAGGCTGGGGAAGACTGTGTTTTTGGAAAATGTTGGAAATTGGAATTGGGGCGTTTTGTTAGTGAACTTGTTTTCATTTTTATTGTTCAGTTTTTGTTTTTGAAAGTGGCGAAGTGTTGTTGTTTTTTTTCATGTTTGAAGTTATGCTGTGCTCTTTGGCCTCTAACTAAACTATAAACATTATAATATAAATATCTATATTTAAATATTTAAACAACGGAATAACTTTAAATTAACATTGAATATTAATATAATGTTTAATAGAGTATTTTTACATTATTATACTGTTTTCTTAAATATAAAATATTTGTAATATTTATACATATATATGCATTTATAATGTAAGCAATGTAATAACATTAACATAAAATGTATTAAAATAATTTACATAATGTACTTTTTAAATATAATATGATAAATTATTTTGATTATATATATATATATATATAACACTGAAAATGCTAAATATCTATGTATGCATTATATATACATTAAATATTATTATAAAAAATGTAATTTTATTGTAATATATATGTGTGTGTGTGTGTGTGTGTGTGTGTGTGTGTGTGTGTGTGTGAAAACATGTCTGATTGAGGTCAGGTGAATCTAACAACCATTATTACATATTTCACACCAAAATTATACTGGGCTTCCCAAAGACAGATTAGTCAGCCAGTCATTCAGTCAAAACATGCAGTTTTTCACATCTCTAGTCCAGTCATCATTTTAGAAAGTATTTTGCATGTCCAATTTGATTTTGAGTAAAAATGTCTTAACCTTTGGCCAACCAAAGTCAAAAAAGCGATGAAAACACTGCGTCTGTAATTACTTTAACTGTCACTGGAAAAGAAAGTACATTTTTTTCATCCACGGTGCTCCGTTGTTCAACTGCACATAGCAGACATACTGTATGCTTCAGAAATAATAAGAGAAGTATGTTAATATGTTATTCTGAACATATCAAATGAACTGACTGGCCTTAAAGAGAGAATTTGCATCTGCTCTCTCAGTTTCTCTCTGTATAACTTGCTCTCATTAGCAGCCGTCATAGATCCAGACACAACAGGGGGTGACAGTCTATCAACACCCCTTCAGTTCCCTGAAGTCTGTGTGTGTGTGTGTGTGTGTGTGTGTGTGTGTGTGTGTGTGTGTGTGTGTGTGTGTGTGTGTGTGTGTGTGTGCCAAACGCTGGTCCATGGCAGCCACTTTTCCTCCTGGCAATGATCTTTTTTTCCTGCTTTTGCCATTACACTGGCACTGTGTGTATGTGTGTTTAGATAAAGACTTGAACATGCCACTGTTTGTGTGTGTGTGTGTGTGTGTGTGTGTGTGTGTGTGTGTTTTTTTTTTTTTTTTAATGAGTGAAAGTCTAATTATATAAAAACTTCTCCTATCTAAAGTCACCAAAATTAATTTTAACCAAAATGACACAAGCTTGGTTATATTTGGTTATATGTTTTAAATAAAATCAGAACGAAGAGGATAGATTCATCATTATGGTCTCAGTATTTCTACTTATGATATTTTGGACAAATAGATTATGAAGGGCAAACCTCACAAAGCCATAAATGTCCAAAATTAATAAATAAAAATAAGCAATTATATTTTGCTTAATAAATTTAATTTTAGGACCATGTAAGTCCATTGCAAAATATATTTTCATGACAATTCCAATTCAAATCTATTTCCAGTAGTGACCAGCGTTTGGCTCTTCTGAGATGATCATGGTTTGCTTTTATCAGTTAATTTATTTCCCTACATTTTTCAGGTTGCTAAGGTGTTGCTAAGATGTTCTAATTAGTTTTTAGCACTGTGTGGTTGCTAGGGTGATGCTGTGCAGTTGCTAAGGTGTTATAATTAGTTTTTAGCACATTTTAGTTGCTAGAGTGTTTTGGCTGGTTAATAGGGAGTTGCTTAGGTGTTCAGACTGTTTTTTGTTTTGCACAATGTTATCTGGTTACTATGGTGTTGCTATGCTTGTGATAACTTAGTAACGCAACAGTACTAAGACTGTTCAGGTGGCAGTGGTGTTGTTAAGATGTTCTAATTTGTTTTTAGCACATTTTGGTGGCTAGAGTGTTTTGGATGGATGCTAGTGAGTTGCTAAGGTCTTCAGAATTTTGGCTGGTGTTATGTGGTTGCTAGGGTGTTGTTATGGTATTGTTGTTGTTTTTTGTTTGTTTGTTTTTTTGTTTTTGTCTAGCATGCATGTTTTTGCACAGTGTGGTTACTAGAGTGTTCTGGCTGGTTGCTAGGGTGTTGCTATGCAGTTGCTAAGGTGTTGTAATTGTTTTTAGAACATTTTGGTTGCTTCATTGTTTTGACTGGTTGCTAGGGAGTTGTTAAGGTGTTCAGAATTTTGCCCAATTTTATGTGGTTGCTAGGTTTTTCTTGTCCCGCATGTAAAAATCATACATGTGATCACTTAAAGTAACAGCACACCTCTCTTTAGCAAAACACATGATTTGCTGAGAGAGCTTGGCTCTTCTGAGATGATCAAAGGTTGCTATTATCAGTATGTTTATTTCTCGTGGTTGTTGAGTTGAAGTACTGTGAATGTCCTCCTATGTTTGCTCCACACGTCATTTTAAATAAAGCTCCAGATATGTGTATGTGTGGAACCTGCCGCAGTATAAGGCCAGATGTACCTCACTGTGTTTCTTGTGGTGGGTTTGTAAGGTGCTCTGGCAGGAGATTTCAGCACTTTGGACAGCACCTTGGCTTTTCTTTCTCACACTCTGAGAAACATCTGCGGCTGCTGGTTAACAGCTGCAGCTGTTTCGCCAAAGGTGTACAGAAACACTATTCACCAGCTGGGATGAAACCAGCTCATCACACTTTTTTCATGTTTGGAAGCAAAGTAGAAATTTTTACTAATTCATGTATTTATATTCCATATCCCTAGTCCGTTCTCATTTTTAATGATGGCGTAAAGATACAATATCATGGTTTTCTTTAAGATATTGAAAATATGGTTTTGTTGATCATATTAATTAGGCTATGAGTTTCTAAGAGTGTAGATAAAAGATTCAGCTTTTTTAAAGAAAACATGAGTGTTGTTTGCACATGCAAGGGTGTTGCTATGCAGTTGCTAAGGTGTTCTAATTTGTTTTTAGCCCACTGTTATGTGGTTGCTAGGGTGTTGCTATGCAGTTTTTAAGATGTTCTAATTTGTTTTTAGCCCACTGTTATGTGGTTGCTAGGGTGTTGCTATGCAGTTTTTAAGATGTTCTAATTTGTTTTTTAGCAGAATGTTATGTAGTTGCTAGAGCGTTGCCATGCAGTTGCTAAGGTGTTCTAATTTGTTTTTGGCCCACTGTTGTGTGGTTGCTAGGGTGTTGCTATGCAGTTTTTAAGATGTTCTAATTTGTTTTTTTTTTAGCACAATGTTATGTAGTTGCTAGGGTGTTGCTATGCGGTTGCTAAGGTGTTCTATTTTGTTTTTGTTTTTTAAACACAATGTTAAATGGTTGCTGGGGTGTTCTGGCTAGTTGCTAGTATGTTGCCATGCAGTTGCTGTGGTTGTGAGGTTGTTGCTGAGGTATTCTAATTGTTTTTAGCCCAATGTTATGTTTTTGCTAGAGTGTTGCTATGCAGTTGCCAAGGTGTTCTAATTTGTTTTTAGCACAGTGTGGTTGCTATGGTGTTTTGGCTGGTTGCTAGGGTGTTGCTATGCAGTTGGTAAAGTGTACTAATTTGTTTTAGCACAGTTTGGTTGGTAGAGTGTTCTGGATGGTTGCTAGCGTGCTGCTATGCAGTTGCTAAGGTGTTCTAATTTGTTTTTAGCACGTTGTTTGGTTGCTATGGTGTTTTGGATGTTTCTAGGGTGTTGCTATGCCGTTTCAATGTTATGTGGTTGCTATGCTGTTTATTTTGTCCAGCATGTGATCTCAACATAACAGCACGCTTCTCCTCAGCAAGATTCGATGGTGTAATAATATTTGGGTTTGCTTAAATCTCTAACCAGTCGTATTAGCAACAGTAAAAGTGACGCTAGCTCTATGTTGATTTTGCAAGTTTGTGCATGCAAATTTCTTGGCGTTTGAGTCCTGTTGAGCAGATATCACAGCCTCTTTCCTCTTCCCCCCAGGCAGCAGGGAGGCGGCATTCACCTACGCCATCACCGCCGCTGGGGTCGCCCACGCCGTGACGGCCGCATGCAGCCAGGGCAACATGAGCCAATGCGGCTGTGACAGGGAGAAACAGGGCTACTACAACCAGGAGGAGGGCTGGAAGTGGGGTGGATGCTCGGCGGACATTAAATACGGCATAGAGTTCTCCCGGAAGTTTGTGGACGCCCGGGAGATTAAAAAAAATGCCCGAAGGCTGATGAACCTTCATAACAACGAAGCTGGCCGAAAGGTGAGGCTTTTTTTCTGCACAAGCTTAAACAATTCAGTTCGACATTTAACAACGTTGTTTCTGCAAGGCTGCCAGATCGTTCATCCAAATGTTTTGTTTGACTGC
The DNA here is from genome assembly GCF_018340385.1 of Cyprinus carpio. Classification (NCBI taxonomy): domain Eukaryota; kingdom Metazoa; phylum Chordata; class Actinopteri; order Cypriniformes; family Cyprinidae; genus Cyprinus; species Cyprinus carpio. Next base: position 1,675,623 of record NC_056596.1, on the reverse strand, counting down.
ACGGTTGGGAAAGGCATCCAGACAACGCGTCTTAATCTGTTTAGACTTCAGAAGCTTTTCGAAAAACTTTGAAGCTTGGAAGAGTTTTTGCCTTGAAGAAACAAATAAAGTCATATGCGTTCATTTGTTATTTCTCAAGAGCATTTTAATTTGACAGTTTACCAACATTGGTCGTGGTCGCCTTGCAGAAACATTAATCTGTTTTGTTTCACTGCACGGTTGGGAAAATCATCAAGACAATGCTGCTTAATCTGTTTTAGATGTTGGAGACTTTGAAGCTTGGATGCGCCTTTTGGCCACCGTTTAGTTGAAGAAACAAATAACAAATTCTTCAGAAATGTATCCATTAATTTATACTGAAAGGACAAATGCATTTAGGCTTCGATGGCATTTTTGTTTCAGCTTGAAGAGTATTTTAGAGTTTGGCTCTGCGAAGACATGCGTTGTGGCTCTTTTTGACGGTGCTCCAGAGCCGTTCGCTCTAGTGTGGGTGACGTAGTTCGTTCTTCCTAAGTAAAACAGGTGTTTCGGACGGCATCTAAAATGATTCACCCACCAACCAACCCAAAGCAAGCTTGATCGCTCAACAACAGTCAGCCGTTTTCAGCAGCCCGTTTCGCTTCAGCCAATTACTGCGTGTTTTCTCGGTTCCCGCCTTGATCCCGGTTCAAGCTTGGTTTGGCCGCCCGCCGCTCTGGCCATGTTTGTTTGTTTGATAGCTGTTAGTCATCCAAGAACACAAAACAACATGCACTGAAACAGCAGAACCGCATGCACTCCGGTGACAAATGGATCTAATTAATAACACAGAGCTTTATGGTGTGAGCGAAACGAGCCTAAGCCGGGCCGGGACTGAGCCCCAGGATCGCGGTTGCCAGTTGGAGCCTGGCCAATCCCATTGCGGGCCACTGCATGGAATCATCAAGTCTAAAGCCTGTAACAGGATATTATTGCGAGTCTTTCTGCAGCACTGAAAACACAGCCCTCTCTCCATCGAGTCTTTTTTCTCGTCTTTTATAGAGGGCCCACAATGGCAATCGTGGAGCCATGGCATCATAGGGTAAGGGGGAACGGGACGTACCATATGATTCTGGATGGGGGAAGATGGAAGTTGCCGCTCTGGAATTTCAATTGCTATCATACGTGTATGTGGTTGGAGCGAGCCGGGGCCAAAACTGGTCCACATTAGCGCTGTGGATGTAAGTGTATCCAGGCAAATGTAAACAGCGCTCCGGGCCTTCGGGCGGCTTGTGAAGTAACACATCGTTCATTTGGAAACGCTGTTGCCTGCGGGCACACGCTGACTCATTGTATGTTGAATCTACGTTAGTCATAAACATATTTCTCTGCAGAATCAACACCAATGCATTGAACCCACGTGGAACTGATTTCTTCAGCGTACGAGTGTTCAGATAATCAGTGTTTTACAAGGGAACAGTTTGTTAATTGGTGAACTAATGGCTGAAAATCCAGTTTACATTTTATGAAATATAATTACCGCTTGGCAGAATTAATAAAACATTCAACTTGTTATTAAATGTTTCAAAACCTAGTGAGCTGCCTTGCTTTAAATATACACTACAAAATATATTTCCTTTTTAGTTATAAAACCATACTACTATTATTTTGTTTTAAATACATTTGTATTATTAAATATATTTTATATTATACTTTTTATTATATATAAAATATAATGCTAAAAGTACTATATTAAATAAAATAAAATATATAAATTAAGTAATATGAAAAAGCAATATAAAAGTCTGTATGTATGATTTCAGTTTCAAATTTTTTAAAAATATAAAACAAAAAAAAATACAAAAACAAAAAAGTCTTACATGACTATATATATATAATGCAACGTAAAAATGCACATAAAATTAAAAATGCATTTTTTTCATAGACTTATCATAGACTTTTATAGACATTATGCCTTTCAATGCAGTTTTTGAAAAAAAAAAAAAGTATTTTTTTTTTACAATGCTTTACAATGCAGGCAGACTATGCATATTATATATATATATATACACACACAGTGTGTGTGTGATGCCTTAAAATCTAATGGCAGCTCAATAGATTTTGGAACAAGTATACTTTGAAAAAAAAAACATAAAGCAATAATACATTTATTCTGTTCATTTTTTTTTTTTTTTTTTGCATAATTCAATCAGTGGCCAATTAGGAACTATTTTTTATTTAAAAATGGAAAACTGGCAGCTTTTATATGAGTCATAGAAAAAGGCCGGGAAGTACAAAACTTCACTGTAGACTTTTATAAATGTCTTGCCAGAACAATCCTTCCGACCTCTTTTGTTATTGCACAGACCTTGTTGAAATCGAGATTAACTGTCAATGGCCTTGCGTGGGTCAAGACGGTTTTGTGGGCTTGATCAATTAGTTTACATGTGTTTTCCAGGCAAATGATAATTGCTTTTGGTAAGGGATCGAGCCAGACAGAGAAAAGGGTCTGGAAAAAGTCTTTCAGCATTTCATACAGTATTGATATCCAATGATCTAAAAATCTAAAAATAAAACATCTCCTTTTCTGTGCAACACACTGTACATATTTGCTTGATGATTCGAACCCTTTCTCCATCTGCAGTGCAGGTTTCTTCCGCTTTCTTTCCATTTGCTGATGGTTGTTCAGGAGCTTCATCGCTGCAAAAGATCTGCACTGTATTAAGCTGCTCAATAATCCACTTCTAACTGAGAGTATCATGGTGTTTGGTTATAGTAGATTTATATTTATTTTTCCTGCTCATAGATGTAGTGTGCAGGAAGGTAGAGAGAATTACAGAGTAGGTTTGATGGGTAACTGGCAGAGAGCTGCTGGTGCGGATCAGCAGCGAGCGTCTGAAGTCTCGGGCAGTATTAATGTAGCACATTAGATCGTCGCTACGCCAGCATATGGTTTTTCCACTGCATATACATTGCTTGTCTTCCAAACAGCCCAGTGCAAACCATAAAAAGGCTGATTTCCTGTGTTTTAATGTTCAGAATTGCATACTATCATACTATTCCTGAAATATGTTGAACGTTCACATTTGTGAAATTTCTGTATGCAGGGATACATTACAGATACTCTGTCCCACAATGCAATGTGGTCACCTTGATCTTCCTTTTTCGTTGTCATGAGTGTACCGTAACCAATAATAATTATTTTGTACCAGCATAGTGATATGACAACAATGTACTTCTATTATGCATCCTGTTTAATTTATATTACTAATTTTCAAACATTAGGCTAAATACAGTATATTTTTAGCTGGTATTTTACGTCACACTTTATTTAAAGGTCTGGTTCTCGCTGTTAACAAACCATTAACTTTGACTTTTGCCTCAGTAAACTCTTAATTTGCTGCTTATTAATAGTTAGTAAGATGATTGTTAAGTTTAGGTTTTAGACAGGATTAGGGATGTAGAATATGGTCATGCAGAATATGTGCTTTATAAGCACTAATAAACAGTCAATATGTTAATAATAGGCATGCTGATAAGCAACTAGTTAATAGAAAGAATTGGTTCCTACACTTAAATGTTACTGTATTTTATAGTGGATATCATGTGGGGACCAACACAGCACCAGGGCTGTATAATCGTACAATGCTTATATATATATATATATATATAATATATATTAAAAAAAAAAAAAATAAAAAAAAAAAAAAAAAAATATATATATATATATATATATATATATATAATATATATATTATACTATATTAATAGTATATATTATATATATATATATATATATATATTTTTTTTTTTTTTTTTTTTTTTTTTTACTTGTGCAGTATTCTGTAAACTGTAAGCTAGTATTTTATATTGGATATCAAGAGGTGACCAACACTTACAACACAGAGTTTTATAATCATGCAATACTATCATAATTGTAGAAAATGAAACAAAAGATAATACTGATTAATATATATAAATTAAATTTGATATAATAATATGTATTATATAATATACTAAATTATATAAAAATTATACTTTATAATAAAATATTACTTAAATATTATATAATAAAGTATTGTATAAAATATTTTATACAAATAACTATTTAGTAACTGTTATAACTATGAATAATTTAATTAAAGTGGTCATATGATGTTGCTAAAAAGAACATTATTTGGTGTATTTGGTGTAATGCAATGTGTTTGTGGTTTAAGTTTTAAAAAAAAAACATATTTTCCACGTACTGTACATTATTGTTTCTCCTCTATGTCCCGCCTTCTGAAACACATCGATGTTTACAAAGCTCATCGTTCTGAAAAGCGAGGTGTGCTCTGATTGGCCAGCTATCCAGTGCGTTGTGATTGGCTGAATACCTCAAGTGAGTGACGGAAATGTTACGCCCCGTACTATACTGTGATGCTGTGTGTGCCGGCGTGACGATACAAAACCAATAAAACCCATTATAAACTAGGCATTTGTTGCATCCAGTGGGGACATAATTACTGATTATAATGACTTATACTGTCTTTTTAAACATAAAACCATGTCTGCATTTGTGATCTGAGAAACAACAAACAACAAGCAACAAGCGCTACTCTACACTGCTCAAAACTCACTTTTGAATCATCAGTGGCAAATTCTTTAAATATGAATCGTACTTACAGGCTGTGAGTCAGAAGCACCAGACTGCAAAGTTGAAATTGCCCCACTTTATAGAAACAGACACCGGCATCGCAGGCTACTGATTCAGGAAACAGTCCTTGTCCTCTGCAAAATGCGCTGCACACATCTGAATATTTGGGTTGGACTTTTCTGTAACAGTGTTGTAAATACAACTTAACCACTGATTTCTAGTCGTGTCCTCTTTTGGAAGACCAAACAAAGTAGCTTCGCTTGAACATCTGGGTGGCGTTATGCAAATCTTCCCACATCGTGACTTTGAGATGTAGGGCGTGTTTAAACCAGGCGTTTTAGGAGGTGTGGACGAGTCTTAACTTTTATAAAGAATATCTCTTTGGATTTGAGACTTTAGTCTTTGCAACTTTACAGATCTTCTTCATGCACCAAGAGCTTGTAACAAACCAAAAATAAAAAAAAACAAAAAACTCATCATATGACCACTTTAATATATTATATTAATTAATACATTAACTATTTTTTAATAAAATACTTTTTTCTTCTGTGATTCTGGTTTAGAACATTTTGTCTGAAATATCTCCGTTATGTTTGCAACCATGAGGGACGTTCTATTTTCTGGTACGGACAAACAGCTTTGGATGAAGAAGAGCTTAATCTGCTAGTTCTGGGATATATTTCTCATAACGAATTATTCAGCAAGCTGAACGAAACAGTTTAACCCCTTAAAAGTAATTCACCAAACTGAATCAAAGTAGTCATGTTTCTGAAACACAGGAATACAGCTCATGATTTGAAGCTGCTGTTAGTCCTTTAACGTAGTTTCTCTGACACAATCACAGTAGTTAAACGACACTCTAACTGAGACTCGTACTGTTTCCCGCAGGTTCTGGAAGAGCGGATGAAGCTGGAATGCAAGTGTCACGGCGTGTCGGGCTCCTGCACCACCAAAACCTGCTGGACCACGTTACCCAAGTTCCGCGAGATCGGCTACGTCCTGAAGGACAAATACAACAAAGCGGTGCACGTGGAGGTGGTCCGCGCCTCGCGCCTGCGGCAGCCCACCTTCCTCAAGGTGAAGAAGACACCCGGTTACCAAAAGCCCTTAGAAACAGACTTGGTCTACATCGAGCGCTCGCCCAACTACTGCGAAGAGGACGCCAAAACGGGCAGCGTGGGGACGCAGGGGCGGCTGTGCAACCGGACATCGCCGCACACGGACGGCTGTGACCTCATGTGCTGTGGGCGGGGCTACAACACGCATCAGTACACCAAAGTGTGGCAATGCAACTGTAAATTCCAATGGTGCTGTTTTGTGAAATGCAACACCTGTAGCGAGAGGACGGAGGTGTTCACCTGCAAATGAATCGCTTCGTCGTTTTGCACAGCAGAATGTATATTCGCTTTAACACAGAGTTAAAATACTAAACTCTATCGGTAGGTACGAGCCCGGAGGTACGTGCACTGACTCGCGCTAAAGGACTGCAGGATGCTAGCCGAGCATGCTGGGATTTGTAGTTTGGGACTCGGCATCATCTCAAAACGCCACGGAGGAACTCGTCGAAGGAGCTCAATGCAAATCGAGGATGTATAAACACCAACTGGAATCTGGTAGAGTATGTTAGCTATCCAGTCACACTGGATCTGTCTGTTTGAACACTGAAAATAAATTATTCTATATTATATGTCATAGTCTCCTAAGGAACCGAAGCGCTAACGGGTAGAAATGTGTTTATTTTGTACTAAGTGTAAACCAAGAGAAAGACTTTGTAGAAGCTTGTGACTGAAAATGTCTTGTAGAGGGAAGAAAAAAGGCCCGTGAACGTTTGATGGCTAAAGATATGTTGACTTCCAAAACCACTGTCATTTTTTTTGTTTTTTGGTCAGCTGACGCATGTTAACACCGATTCATCTTTGCTGTAATCTAGCCGTAGTTCTCAGTAAGGTATGCGATAGACGTTCGGGCCACTTTTCTTTTTCCGACTTCACTAAACCAGTCTCTATGATTCAAAGATCCTTCCTCAGTTCATGAAATGTGGAACGAATATATTTCTGGATATGTTACAGAGTGCTGCACTGATATTTTTTCTATTCAGATACGATGCAATTAAAAGTAAAATAAATATCAAGTTGACTGACATCTGGGGTGTTTGTGCAGGGTAAAAAATAACTCTTCGGGAATCTGGGGTCTGAAACCCATATGTTATATAATATATTGCGTACAATAATAATAATAAAATAAATATATAATAATAAAATGTTTTGTAATACATTATATACTATTTCATATTACCATAGTATTTAATATGTAATATATATATATATATGTATATATATATATATGTGTGTGTGTGTGTGTGTGTGTGTGTGTGTGTGTGTGTGTGTGTGTGTGTGTGTGTGTGTGTGTGTGTGTACATTTATATTTATTATATTTATAAGATTTATAAAATATAACAGTAAATACAGCCTATAATATTGTATTTTATATTACTATTTGGCATTACTGATCCTATATTTTATATTTTTATCTAATTTATATATTTAATATGTTTTATATTAGTATTTAAAAATATATGTCTGTATTTTACAATACATGGTATGTATTATATACAATAATATAATTTTATAAAAAAATTTATTATATGAAACAGAAAATATATTGCACATAAAAATTGTAAATATTAAATATACTGAACATGGAATATATAATATTGTATACTATTTTATATTAATATTAACAAGTGACAAAAAATTATTTCCATTACAAAGAGTTTGGAGATGGAAAGAAGTTTCTCTCCCCAATTAAAAAAAGAAAAAATGCAGAATTATATGATTTTTTTTTTTTTTTTTTTTTTTTTTTTTTTCATTTACCGTAGCATTGTTTTGTCCATTCTGGTTAATTGCTTTCTAAATTATTATTATTATTCATGCAAAAGTCCATTGCTGTAAAGGTTTATACTGCGTTTGGTCCCAATCGTTGGTGTTTTCAAGTGCACATGACTCCAGTTTCCTGTATTTCAGAAGCCTGAAAAACCATTAAACACACATCGCCTCTCAACATAATGATCACTAAGCCCAAAAAGAATAGACTCGTCACCATCTCCCCATTATAAATGACAAAATGAATTGCGCTGGTGGCTTTTTATGCTTGTTTCCTGGCCGTGTCAGGGGCAGCTTTCAACTTCCATGTCTTCAAAGCCCATTTGGGAATGTTGCCTAAATTGAGGCAGTGATATTCACAGTTACTCATATTTAAGGCCGCACTCCCAAAGGACGGAAATTGTGCCCTTATTGCACAGTTCCAGTCACAATCTTAATAGGGCATGAGTAGAAAACATACATCATTAGATATCATAGTTAAATCAAGTGAACAGCTCGCCCAACCAGCCTTTCTTTATGTTTTTGAGGAAAACACATGTTTATAATATCTTGTGGTCCGTTCGCTTGATTGTGGCATGTGTAGAGTTATCTTTGGAATTAAAGGGGAAAAAAAAAAGGTTGATTCGCTCTTGTACTGCAGTAGATATTATGATTTTTCATAGTGCTTAAGTGCATGGGACTTTGTCTCAGATGTTTCTCCTAAAGTACCTTAGGAAAAATGAAAACGTATGAAGCTTAGAGCTATTAAAAAATGCATATGGATTTGATGGCTCTAAGCTCCATCCTCTATTTAGTCTCATTATTTATATTAAATCTATTAAATAGATTTCATTTTAGATTTTTTTTCTTTTTCACTCTCAAACCCAAATTCCTAGATTAATCTGGAAAATCTGAATACAATCCACTTTTTAGGTAAATTTGGGAAGATGTGTATATATATATATATATATATTTTTTTTTTTTTTTATCAGCCATTGTTGAGATCTCTCCTGACAGAGATCTCATGTTTTTCTTTTTCGCTCTCATGATTCACTCCTGAACTCCAAAACCTGAACGCATTTCACTTTTTAGGTGAGTCTACACACTATTTTAACTAGTTTAACAAATGAATGATGTGTGAATGTTGTATTGAATGTGTCGAAATAATGCTTTGTTCAAATCCAAATGTATGTTGGAAATGTAAAACTAAAATATAATGTTAATTCAATTTTACAGCAATTCATTCATGAATTCAAACATTGATCATTAAAGGTAACACTCTCAGGAAAAGCCATCCTCACCACCTTAAACTCATCTGAAAGGGCATTACAGACAGGCAGCAAAGCAGAAGTAAGATGTGTTTTGTTAGTTGTCTGAAGCCCTGGGGCCCGGAACCCATCTAAGCTCCATCACTATACCCCGGATTGCCCAAAATAAAATCCCACCTGTTTCTGCCTGCAAACATTTTGTCATTAAAAAATATGAGAGAGAAAAACAGAGTCCGCAGTGTGTGTGCTCTCCTCTAAAGCGGCTTTTGTTCTGGTGTCAAGATGGTTTGTTCAATACGAGCTCCACTCCGGCGGATAATGCCTGCGGCTTTATTCACACAGAAACGTCCCGATCGGACCGCAATGCACTAATAACTCACACGGGTAAGAGAGAGAGAGCGACTGCATTTAATAGATCACTGTCCATTTATAACTGCTTAATAACACAGAATAAAGACAATTCCATTATTTCATTGCTCATATGTTTCTCTTTTGATATAGAGTTCCCACTTATGATTAAGTCTCAACTTTGTCTGAAAAGTTTCTCCGAAAGCAGAATTAAAAATGAACAAATGAGTGATGACAGTAAAGAGCAGCTCTGATCATTTGATGAGAAATGATTTGAGTTCACACTGAGATCTCTGATTTTTGACTGCAGATAATGGTGTAGATCAATCCCAGAGATCATGCATTTTGTCGTATTCTAGGTGAGGTTTGTGATTTTTGTGCTGTTCGTGTCTCCGTTTGGAATTGTATAATGGCTGTTTCCAAACAGGTTTCCCAGGTTTAATATCTGTACATTAAACATACCAAAAATGACACAGTTTTACTTTAAGCACCAGAATTTGGTCAGATGATTAATCGTAAAGCACTAAACCATAATCTAATTTGCTTATAAATGTGTGAATTATTCATATTTTTATGCACACAGTGAAAAACACCAAAAAATTGTGTAGAATTTACTCTACAAAAATAATACAAACAAGTAAAACATTGACGTAAACATGAAATTTTGAAGTAGAAGGACTGAAATTTTCCTGAACAACATACTCCAATAATTTTCAAAAACTCTTATTGGTTGTGAAATGATTTTAGCAGGTTGTGATTTTTCTCTGAGCAACTATATTCTGGCGTTACCATGAAGCATCAGACAGGGAACAGGCGTATACATGTACACCGGTGTTTAACCTCGCCTGTTTTCTATTTTTGAACACTGTGGGTGATTTCACGGGACCAACCGGGTAGAGACACAAATCTCAGACTAGCGATCTGTTAGCACAGGATGAGCTTATGGAGAGCGTGCAGCTGTGAGTGGGAGAGACATGACAGTCGTAAAGAATAAATAATCTTTCAGAAAATGAGGGGAAGGAATGGAAGAAGGGTGGAGGGTGAAGACAAAAGCGTAACGGGATGCTTTCAACTGACGTTTGAGATCTTCCAGAACGAATGGTTGGAGATAGAAGGGAACTGCTGTCCTGCATACATCGGCATCAGTTACAACGTTCTGCAGGACCGTCCCATCAATGCAGTGGGATGCATCTGTATGAATGATAACATGTTTGCTATTGTGCAGTGGACGGGCGATGAAGCGAACACTGGCGTAATACTGTCAGCGATGCTCCTGAATCTGAGTGCCGTTTTGGCAGCTTGTAACGTGACTTGAGTGTGAAAACACAGAAGTGTTTTATGTCTGTTAGTCTTGTTTTCATATGAGGGGAGTGAAAGATATCAGACCACCCCACCCTGAGAAGAACCCACTCCCAACAGGGAGGAGTAATATCACTCTGACACAAGCTTCATCAAATAGAAATCTAAAATATAAATTTATGTATATTTATATATATGTACACACACACACACACACACACACACACACACACACACACACACACACACACACACACATACAGTCCAATACAACAGTTCTTTCTAGTCCTTGAATATGATTGGCTGATAAGAGTGCGATATTAGAGTGATAACAGAACTCCTCCAACCATTTCACCATTTGTATCACTCCACTTGCCGTATTTCTCACAGCGAGTGTCATGTTGGATGCCCAAATCCACTGTAATTTAAAAATAATACTGTTTTTGTGTCACCGAATGTAGTTTTAAGTGTTTTTCAGGCGCAAATGCACTTATTTAGATTTCAAATATGTGGTTTGTTAATAAAGATAACGTCTATGTGACGTCGCCGTCAGCTCTGATGTTTAATATAATTCGTTTTGGGTAAATTTGTTTCAGAGTAAATAATTTTGGCTGAGGACAAAATCTCATCACGTTATATTTTATGTAACTTTAATGCTGTATATCAGAGCGCTGCCTTTGTTTCTGACCGAATTGTCTAGCAACTTTTATGATAGCTGTTGTTGATTCTTATTAAATATTATTAATCCATAAATAGTAGTAGTATGTAGTATTTAGAAACGGTGTGACTATATTAATTATCTTAATCATACAGAAATAAATCTGCCATTAGATGGCGACAATAGACTGTTTTACGAGTCAGCACTAAAGACTTTTGTATTGAAAGAGACTGAAACGGAAGTTATTTTTACTTTCAACAACAGCTTCTCATCAGAAATCACCTTTAACAGATGAAAGGACAGTACGACAAAGATATCGCTTTCCTCAGCGGACATTCAAACTCGTGTTTTATTGTGAATATGAGATTGAGCTGAAGAATGAATGCTGTATCTGATGCAGGTAATCAAACTAGCTTAGTCCATCTCTCTTTCATCATACTCAATAATACAGTGAGCTTTTAATACAGTGTTACAATAAGCTTTTAATGAAGCAACTCTACGTTCCTTCATTGCTAAAGTTCTAAAGAAGTAGTTCTGCACAAAAGAGGGTTTTTAAAGACACTCCGTCGTTGTTTCTTGTTAATTTACACACTCTATACTTTATACTGTTGTTTAAAAGCAAAAACACACTCGTAGCGATATGGTTGTATGTCAGCACAGATATGATTACCTACGGCCGAATCACAGCCGTGCCGATATACAACCATAACGGCACTCCTACTCATGTGATATTTGCTCATATATCTCACATAAATGTATACTCCTGTGAAATATATGTATATTTGCATAAAAAATATATATTTAGTTAAATAAAAAGAAAATCAAAATTCAAATACTCAGCCCCTATATTTGTGATGAATCACTATTTTAATTGTTTTCTTTAGTGAATTATGCAGAGTAAAAAAAAACAAATCTGACTTTAAAAAAAACTATTTGTGAAACGTTTGATAGGTAAACTGACCAATTCCTACTTCCTGTGAAGTGATGTTTTGTTGTACATGTGTTCTCTGTGCTGTTTGCAAGGACTGAATCTCACTCAGATGTCCGAGCATGTCTATGTGCCCGCAGATTTCCAAACTGCACCGTGATTTATTGCGTCATGATGATTAATGTTCGTGGCAGTTATTGTTCACTGGGATATTGGCATGATACGCCGGGAAAAGCGCCATTCATATTTGTCTCGCTGTTCATGTCACACAACATTACGGCCGGATTGAAAATATTATGTCGAAGTTGTTACGAAACAATGAGAATTTGAGCTGTTTAATACTTTTCATCACATACTAATGGACATTCAATATTCTTGCATCTGGGTCCAAGTCTCTGAGCCGCAGAAATATTCTACTGATATTTTTTGTCGTAAGTGCCTCAACCAAACCGCTTCATTGTTTAAAAGGACTTTTTGTTCAGCATCAATATTTTGGTAAAAACAAATTACATTTAAAAGTACAAATCTTCCATGCAATCTCTAAATTAATATGAACTCTTTAGACCTACATGTAAAATAACTGTAATACAGTTTGAAAACATATGCCATGTTGGCACTGACCTTTGACCTTGTATGTTTTTTTTTTTTTCATCTATGATGTGCCAGTAACAACCAGGAAAATAATTTACTTGTAAGTTGTGAAAGAAGAACAAATAATTCATGTTAGGAAGTTCTAACCTTACAAGATCGCCAAAGATATTGTCCATTTAGAAATGGACTTAAATCACTCCACAGGCCTCAATGATACTACTACTACTATAAATAATAATAAGCATTATTGTTGATATAATAATAATAATTATTATTATTACTATTAGTATTAACTTATAAATTATATTAAACCAAAGTTTCTTAAATATATTAAAATTATTATTTTTAATATTTTCATTAGTAAACAATTATATAAATAGTAATAATAATGACTAAAAATATATAATTATATAATTGATAAATAATAATTGGTGACAAAATTAGAGCCAAGCTAAACTATAAATTCACAACCAGTTTTTTTTTTTTTAAACAGTCTTAGATTATGGCAATATATTTATATAAACAAAAAAAGGTTCTGTATTTTACAGTTTCTAACAGTTTTTTTTTTAAACTAAAACTAAACTATATTTACCTAAAACTAAAACAATAAAAAACATTTCCATTACTGCAAATAAAATAAACTTATAAACTCATACTTAAAAAAATTAAGTTAAGAAAACCTTGTTTTTTATTTTATTTTATTTTATTTTATTTTATTTTATTTTATTTTATTTTATTTTATTTTATTTTATTAATTTTCTTTCTTTATTTATTTTAAATAAAAATAAAAATGTATTAAAAATTACTAAATATTTTATAGACATTTAAAAAACAACTAAATTACTAAAATTAAAATTAAAAACAAAATATATAAAGAAATATATAAATATTTTTTTTTTTTTTTTTTTTTTTTTTAAAGCTCTTTCTGATTCTGAAAAACTAATTAAAAATATTGATAACAAATATAAATATCACAGTGATACTAAAATGACACTGGTTGATAAGGAGAGTCTATTTAGTTCACATGAAATTGCTAAAGAAATATAGAATTTTTATTTGAGTAGGTATTTTTGTGTTTTAGGGCAAAGTCTGTTTCTGTTTACGAACACAATATTGTCCATCTGAATGATGAAAAGGCTCTCATATGAAATTCGTGACATAACACAGTGTATTCCAGATGTCAGTGGCCGGATTCGCAGTCCGAGGCCTCTTGAGACAAATGTGCCGCTTTGTCTGTTGAGGACTGCAGCTCATCATCTCCTTTATGTTATTTTGACTACTTGTCTCATTGAGAGACAATCACTGTGAGGTTCTCCGTCATCTGGTTGATATTAGTGGTGAGGAACACATGGCGGATTCAAAGGAACAGACCCCGCTGAGCTCATCTGCTGCTGGGTACGGGACATGGGTCCTGCAGCGACAACACAACACAGTGATGAATGCCCACCCCCTAGAAGAAGAGTCAGGGCGTTCTTTGCATTCAGAAAAGCTGGATGCAATGCAAAAAATATTTTCTGACTCAGCATTTTTGTCTTGTTTTTAAAGGACGTCTAAACATCCTTTAAAACAAGATCGATTTACTTTGGACGCAAAACTGCATGTGATATTAATTGTTGTCATGTTTATTTTTATGGCCCCCTTGGCCAAGCGTTTGTTAGCATAAATCTCGCAGAATTTTGCGAGCTTTGTTTTTCAAATGAATTTATGTCATTTGAAAATTTTAAATGACTTTTAAGTCAATGTGCAAAGACATCTATTTTAGTGCATGCAAAAAAGTTTATCAAAAAAAAAAAAAAAAAAAACTGCTTCTGCTATTGTTTCAGTCTAAATGACCCAAATCTGATCTGTACTTTACTGTGTATAGTGTTATTTTAGTATGACTGAGATAATATTACAGTTTATCAATATTTTGAATTAGTTTTTATTTTCCATTTTAATTTTAGTAAATGTTTTTTTTTTTTTAATATTTTTACATTTTTTATTTTTAGTATTTTTTTTTTTTTGTCATTTTTATTACTTTGTTTATTTTGAATATGTTTATATAGTTTTTCTTAATTTTATTTTAGGTTTATTTATTTTAGTGCATCAAGCTTACCTCAATTACAATAAGAAATTATGTATAAATAAATCGCTGAAAGAGTATTTTTAGTAAATGTTATTAATTTTATGTTCTTTTTTTACATGTTTATATATATCAAGTTAAACTAAATGAAGATTATAGATATTTTGCATCGGCTAAAAAGATTTTATTTTTGATTTAAAGTTTATTTTTTTTGTTTTAATTTCTAATTATAACTTTTTAAATTATTAATTGTATATTTTTACTAAATTGTGTGTTTTACTACATTTAACTTTTTAGTATGTGTATATAGTTTTTATTCATTTTATTACAGTTTTAGTTATTTTAGTACTTAAAGTTAAACTAAATGAAAAAGAAAGTTTGCTGTGGCAATGTTTTTTTTTTTTTTTTTGAAGTAACAGAAATGTTTGTTTATAGTTTTAGTTAATTTCGTTTTTTTTTTTTTTTAATTCAGTTCTTATTTGAAGTAACAGATTTGTTTAAGTTAACTAAAATAACTCCGCATAGTATCTATACTACTGCAAACTGCGAAAGTAGTACAAGCATTATGGAAGTGTGCTGTTCTTAACATTGCGCCGTACTCTTGAAGACTTGAGAAGACACACAGATAGGTGGTTGAAAGGAAGGCCGCAAAAACACAGTTCATCACATAAAAACCCCTTAATCCAGATCATCTTTGCTGCAGTGAATGTCGAAGACGCTTAATAATTCTTATAAAACCCGCTTACATCGTCTCTTTCTGGTGGGGAACAGCATTTTTGCGCAAACTTCTCCACTAGATAACCATAACCATCCATTTGGGTCCGACGGTCTCTGGGAAACATTAGATTTACGGCAGATCTTGCCCCTGCGAGAACGTTTAATAACTGAGCTTTAATAAGTTTCTGTTCTGGACAATAACAGTAAACCGTAAATAACGTCAGATCAACAGATAGGGCCGTGGATGTGCGCGCCGGAGGGGAGAGATGAGGCCGCCGAGCACTAAATAATTATCCTGCGCTTGGCCGGCGCGTGTATTTATGTTGGCGTGGACGAGGCCGCGGTGCTCGTAAAACTGGAGTAGGGTTAATGCGTGAACAGCACCGCCCTTCAACCTCACACCGCGAGCGACAGCATCAGCAGAGACCGGGACGTCCCGCGGCCGGAAGGGTGCGTGTCTCTGGTTTTGATGAACGTGAATTTTTTTTTTTTTAATTAAACAGTTTATATATTTTTGTTTGCCGTTGTTGTTTTCTCCACCCTACATGGATGATTGCAAAATCTAAATATGTTTTCTGTTTTTATTGTCATCATTATCTCTCTTTTGTGTGCATTTATTTAAATATCTTTTTATTAAATATATCATTTTTATTTTAAAATGTATTTTAACTTTTTCCCAACTGATTGTATCATTAAAAAACTTTTAAAAAAAATAAATTAATTATATCAAATTAAATTGTACTATCTCCCTTTTGTCTGAATTAATTAATTAATTAATATATTTTAATAGATGTGATTGCATGTAATTTATTATTTATATATATAATATTCTTCTATTTAAAAACTTATTTATTTTTATTTGTTCTTGTTGTTTTTCCTGCACTGTATCACAGCAAAATTTCAATTTCTATTTTTGTAAATTTATTTTAAAAATCTCCCTTTTGTCTGAATTTAGTTTTATTAGTTTTATTTATTTAAATGTAGTTTTATTTATAATACATTTTTATTTATTATTTATAGTTTTATTTATAAATTTGAGGGGTTTTTTTTATCAACCTGTTTGTATCATAGAAAAATCTACATTATACGGCAAAAAAAAAAAAAAAAAAAAAAATCAATATTATTTCTTTCATAAAAATATTCATTTTATTTTTTTCTAAAATAGTAATAATAAATATGTATAAAACAAGTATTTTTGGATTTAGATTGATGAAAGATGGTGTACAGATCAAGAGAACTATCATTCAGTAAATTTCAGTCAGTTCTGTAAAAATAGTAATTTCAATACTGAAAATTAAGATTTTTTTTTTATTTTATTTTTTTATTTTACCCAATATCTGTTGTGTATTTTTGCATTCTTATAAGAATATCACAGTGTTACCATTGCAACGTGCTAACACCGAACTGTATTGAATTCAACTGTGAATCAAACTTCAAGTCTAATGAGTCACTCTGTGATTGAATCATTCAGAGCGCTTCTCATTTTGTTCAAGTACTAAAAGAATCATTGCAAATCCCATCCTTACCTAAAAGGCAGCTGTCCATGTAGGCAGTATACTGAGCAGCTGACACACAGACACATTCACAAATCTCAGACATGTGATTCCTTTCGCTGTAAGAGTCTGGCATCTGCTCGTATAACTCATATTTCATAAAAAATGTCATTTTCTCAGTTTTAACTGCTCACGCAAACACGTCTTTGAAGAGAAATCTGTTTTAATTCCGACCACCGGCTTCTGATTTGTAATGTTTGTGAAGCTGTTTGCACACAAATAGTTACCATGGGTTTACAAAGCAATAATTTACAGCGCAATACTCGACTGTTGTTTGACTTACAGGCGCTTTGTTTGCTCAAACAACAGGGCGCCATTATAAGCCGACTTCAAACACAGATAGTCGTGTCCAAACATCTTCTCATTAAGGCTGGAAACACACGGAGGCTGTGTGTCCCGACTAATTCAGGCCCCCGAATGCCACGATCCCAATGTCATTGATAAAACATCAATGTGTGGCACAGCTGAGACCACAAAACTGCATACTTCATAGACAAAATCCCCAGACATTTGGAAAATATTTGCATTTTCAACATCTTGGTCAGCTCACACAGCACGCGAGACAAGAAACAAAAGAGAGAGAGAGAGAAACTGTTTGGCAAATGAGAAGGAACGTCATTTTGTAAGGAATTTAAAGTTGTGGGTTTGTTACAGATGGAGACACGCGGGTTGGTTTGGTTAGATGTTGTTTCTCCTTCAATGTGGGATTCGTTTTTATCATCCAACAGGTTAAAATCACAGCTCTCCTCAACAATCTCATTCTGGAGAACAAATACTTCAGGACGACACACTTACTCAGCAATGGATGTGAATGGGTGCCGTCAGAATGAGAGTCCAAACAGCTGATAAAAACATCACAATAATCCACAGCACTCCAGTCTATCAGTTAACATCTGAAGAAGACAAAAGCTGTGTGTTTGTAAGAAACAAATCCCTCTTTAATCCATCACTTCTGGCTAAAAATCCATCCATAATCCATAATATTGCTTTCTTTTGTGAAAAAGTGGTCTGGTCTGACACAGGAGAGAAATCTGCACAGATCAAGCACCGTTCACAAGTCAAAATAGCTCTAAAAAAACATGTACAGGTAGTTGGATTTTGATGTTAGAGACAACAGGAGATGTTTTTCACCGGAGGAAGCGTTAGTATGGATTATGGACTCATATTTTAGCCAGAAATGATGGATTAAAGAGGGATTTGTTTCTTACAAACACAGCTTTTGTCTTCTCCAGATGGTTACTGATGGACTGGAGTGGTGTGGATTATTGTGATGTTTTTATCAGCTGTTTGGACTCTCATCCTGACGGCACCCATTCACATCCATTGGTGAGCACCGGTGAACATTTCTCTAAATCTGTTCCAATGACGAAAACACAAACTCATCTACATCTTGGATGGCCTGAGGGTGAGCGTTTGTGTGAACCATTCCTTTAAGACTTTGTGTTTGGGATTTGATCAAAGAAGAACCACCGTAAGAAACCAAAACTACCCTAAAGATCACTGGTTCATTAAACTAAAATGATCTCATTGCCTTTGATAGATCACGATCTTTCACCATGAATCAGACGAGTCCTGTCATTTGGCCCGCATGCTGATGAAAAACAGAGTAAATGTCTAATTATAATTTATTATATTATCTTTTCTGTCTCACAGGTCCAAAGTAAACTTAGAGCCTGATATTTCAGTGCTTTATGGAGTTTCATTGTCATAAAATCCATGAATAGATGAATACACAAATTTAAGAAACTAACTGTAAAATACATTTTTAGCCAGAAGCAGCTGCTCGCCACATCTTCACGTTTGATCAGCTGATGGTGTAAAAGCATGTGGCCCTACTGTACAAGCATGTTTCTTCAACTACAGCCAAAATTGCACGCTCTCTGAATAGATACAGTACTTCTTCTGAGTAAGTATTAAAATAGTAAAAATAGTAAAGTGTCCATCAGAGGCACAATTCAGAATCACACCAGAACTAGGACATCCGGGTACTTTTTACTGTTCACTCTAAAAAAATGCTGGGTTGTTTCATCCTAGTTTTGGGTCAGATATGGACTAACCCAACTTTTGTGTTAAAAATTTAATTACACAAATTAAATCAACGGTTGGGTTAGTCCATATTTGACCCAAAGTTGGGATGAAACAACCCAGCATTTTTTAGAATTTTTTATTTATTTATTTGTATTTTATTTTTAATTTTTTTATTTTATACACACACACACACACACACACACACACACACAATATTTTTTTTAAGTAATTGGCTAAAAAGAAACTAGTGAAAAAAGAAACTAGTGAAAGTGTGTTTTGATGAAGTTTATTTTCTAACAAGTGCCCTTAATAGAAGAAATATACATATGCACACACTCATTTGAGGCTGTGTCTTGGGTTGAATATCTTAAAGTGGAACTGATTTCAGGTCAGTTTTCTGAGACGCCAGATGCCTGAAGTGATGATTTTCTCTTAATCTAATCCAGGAAGAGAAAATTAGCGACATCTGTCAGACGGTGGTGAATGAGAGGCTGTGTTAGCATCTGACAGATACATCACACACACACACACACACACACACACACACACACACACACACACACACACACACACACAATGAGACATGACTAAAACCCAGCAAGCATCTGTTCTGATGACAGGGGCATGAAAAGAGCAGAAAAAGTCATGAAATACATCAGGGCTCAACAGTAGGAAAGAGTTTTGGATCTGTTGACAGTTCTTTCACTTGCCCAGTGCTGATGTTCATAATATTTTGCTGATCATGTATAGTTTTTATGCCTCGCAAATGTACACATTTGATTCTCAGAGCTGTTTTGTGAATGTTGTATGCTCTGCTGATGGCTGGTTTTGCATCATATGCTTTCATGTTTATGAATTTAGAGCTGTGACCAAATTTAATTTTGGCTGCAAACGATTCAGCGATTAATGCCAATATTACAAAAAAAAAAAAAAAAAAATATATAATATAAATAAATAAAATAATAATGAAAATAAATAAATAAAAAAAAAAAAAAAAAAAAAAAACAGTTTAAAATAAAATAAAGAAAATAGTTTATATTAGTTAATAATATATTTATAATAGTATATATATATATATATATATATATATATATATATATATATATATATATATGATAAAGAAAATAGTTTATATTAGTTTATAATATATTTATAATAGTTTATATAGTTTATAGACTGTATTTTGTTCTCTGCACCCAGGTGCATCAGAATCCTGCGAGATGATCCACAATTCAGACCAGATGCCAAAATAGCAGTCAGACGATTGATTCCACCCGCGTGCAAAAGCCAAACCAGAGCCGTGAGTTGGCTTGTAAATTGTATAAGTGGTGAGCATCTCCATAGAAACCAATTTGTGTTTCTGGTCAGAAACAAGTACTCCAATATCTCCTCTAGCTCTGATATGTGGGGCAATTACATTTTTATGTCCTGCGATATTAAAACGGTTGTTAAGCACAGGGGCAGTGAGTGACAGAAATCTCCTGGATTTCAGGCTTCATGACAGAACGATTGATTTGTTCGGATATCTAACATTATGATATTTGAGACGCTGATTAAATGTATTAAAATGTTTGATTTATAATCACACAAGTGATTCACGAGACTGTTAAAACCCTTGTAAGAAAGTCTTTCCTATATTTCAATTGTTGTTTGTTTTCTGTTGCACAAATACAGTCTGTAATTGATTGAAGCTTTGCTTAGAATTAACACAAGCAAAAGCTTCCCTGAATTAATGTTCTCAGAACTGCCCTGATGTTCTGGCAAGGTTTTCTCAAAGTTACGACCAAACATTCTTCCAGTCACATTAATAGAATGTTCGTTCAAAGTTATCTGGTCTTAATAATGTTCTCAAAATGTTATCACATGCATCATTCACGGAATGGTTTTGCTCGGAAACATTTTAGTTGGATGTTCGTTTAACAGTTTTAGAATGTTAATACTTTGGAACGATCGTAGAACATTAAAAAGTAACAAGTTAAAATGAAATGTTCCGTTAACGTTCCCATAAACAAGAAAAATATTTAATATCCTTTTTTTTTAACTGGATGTTCAGAATTTTTTTTTTTTTTAGAACTTAATGGGAATGTTTTTGTTAGCAGGTTTGTGCTTGAAGCATGGTTCTCCTTCATTTTTTGCATACATTTATTTGTTATTTTATTTGAAGCAATTATAGCTTGTACCTTTTGCTATGACTAGATGATTCCTTGTTTAAAAACTCACTCTGCTGAATAAAACACAGTTTATTAAACCAGCTGAAATAAATGTTCCCTTAACGCATGCATAACCAAGAAAAAAACATTTTAACAACTGGATTTTCAGAGAGCATTTAGAAATAACGTTTTTAGAACTTAATGGAAAAGTTAGTGAAACAGATTTTTGTAGTGCTTTGCATGTGTGGTTTAAGCTGGTTTTAGCTAGTCCCTCTTAAACCAGCAGAACCACCTTAGGCTGGTTTTAGATGCTTATTTTAGTCAATATGTATGTTAGCACGGCTCATCTTTCAAATACAAACCGGTGTGGCGTTCGTTCCTAAACAGGTGCACAGTAAGTGGAAAGTTCCTAATGTTCTTGACCTATAGCTGAAGTTTCCTGTCATCTACAATCAATGTTAGTGAAAACAGACACAGAACACAAGGAGACTTCAAGCAGCGACTCCAGATGTACACGTTTCGTGAGCTGGCAGATGAACACCACAGAACTGGGAGCCCTCCTCATCTTCTGGATGGCCTCTGATGAGAGACAGAAACCCTGCTGCCAGGTCTCTAATCTCCTTTAAACTGTCACTTTTCATTTGCATGCATGCATGTTTTTTATTTTTTTATTTTAAGATATCATTCTACATTATTGCATGATTGACTCAGACAGATTCTCAGTTTGTTTTAGGGTTTAATTTGGTACTTGAATAAATTCAAGACGTAAAATGTGCTGCCAAATCAAAAACTCCTGGTCTGTTTTGAAGTGGTTCCTGCAACTCTTCACTCAAGTAATACTTGAGCCATTTGATCAAATAAGTAGGAATTTGCATTTCAGATCTAACTAAACATCTGCTTGTGTGGTTTGAGTTGACGGCATTGGATTTTGTTCTGCTAAATCAAGGAGCTTTGCTTTTTTGATGTGTTTTCGGCCCTTATCAGCTGTATCAATAACTCTGATGAGATTCAATGATGCACAAAATTAGCTAGAAGATCTAAGATATTACATAATGCAAAGTTTTGAAAGTCCTGTTTTTGATTAGCATTCAGCTACAGCAGATAATGAAAGTCAGTGTTTATAGTTTTGGCTGTTTTCTATTGTTTATTGACTGTGTTCACCATCCAAAATGGTGTATGAAGCAGGAGAAATAATATTAATAATAACATTTATTTAATTGCTTAAATAATTGTATGAATGTTAATTGCTTAATTGCTTCAATTCATTAAAATTGGACCATTTAACCCAGTATTTGCTGGTGCATTTCAGATTTTTTTTTTTATGTCACACTTTTTTTAGTATGCATCAGAGAAGCCAAATTGCTCATATTTTATTTATAAGCAGATGGATATCATAGTATCTGGATCACTGAAACCATTCAATCTGGTTCGCGTCTCCCCTCAAATGTTGTCTAAACTGTTGATTTAATTTACTAAAGTTCATTTAGTTATGAACAGTTTCAGGACACTTAGATGACTTTTATCATCAGGTGGTGAACTGAGGTTAAATTTCATACACTTTTGCAGGCCTAGATTAAATTTGCAGGCTTTTATCACATTTGGGAGTGCAATTTCTTCCATATGGAGCTGAGAGTATTTCAGTCTTTTGGTAGCCTGAAAGCATGATCAAATTAGCAGAAATATTTAATAAACAAACATGCAAGTGGAACTTTCGAATAATGGGATGCTCCACTATGAATTTGCTCATCAGTCTTATTTTAGTATCATTGAAATACTATTATATTTTTTATTATTAGTTTTTATTAGTATTTTATATTTGTAGTGTAATTTTGGTTTTAGTATAGTTATAGTAATTTTGTGTTTTTGTCATTTTTATTATTATTTATTTATTTATTTATATAGTTTTATTGATTTTTAGTACATCAAGAGAGAAAAGTTTGTTTGTTTTATATTATTTTAGTTAATGTTTATTGTATTTATTTATTTCTATTTTATGGTTTTAGTTAAATATTTTAGCCCTGTTGTACATGCAGATTCTGTATTATTGTAATGCATAGTAAGTGTAAATGTTAATTTTTTAAAACATTTTTATTAAAATTTTGCTGTGATTTTGTCATTTTATTATTATTGTTTTTTTTAAATAAATGTCTATATAATTTTTATTAATTTTTTATTTCAGTTTTAGTTATTTACATCAAGTTAAACAATTTATTTTTTTGTATTTTAGTTTCCAGAATGCATACATGCATATATACACAAGAGAAGAGAGACAAATAATTAAATAAGCAAAATTAAATAAAAACATAACATAATATGAATCTAAAATTAAATAAGTAACATTAAAAAAAAAAAAAATAAATAAAAATAAATTTTTTTATTTATTTATTTATTTATTATTATTTTTTTTTTAATGCAGATTTTGTATTACTATAACACAGTCTAAGTGTAAATGTGACCCTGGACCACAAAACCAGCCTTAAGTGCCAATTTTTCAAAATTGAGATTGATACATCATCTGAAAGCTGAATAAAAAATCTTTCCATTGATGCCTGGTTTGTTAGCATCAATATTTGTCTGAGATACAACTATTTGAAAATCTGCAATAATATGATGCAAAAAAAAAACATTCATATAAAAAAAACCATAAATAAATCCAAACAAAACAAGTTAGAAATGTATATTACTAATCAAAAATTAAGTTTTGATATATTTACAGTAGGAAACTTACAAAATATCTTCATGGAACATGATCTTTACTTAATATCCTAATGATTTTTGACATAAAAGAAAAATTGATAATTTTGACCCATACAATGTATTGTTGGCTATTGCTACAAATATACCCCAGAGACTTAAAGGTCACAAATGTGAATTTACTTTCATAGGCCCTCGTGACGTGTCTTCCGAGACTTCGGCGGTCATTATAGCAGCTTGTCTTTTCCCATAAGCCCCAGAATCGCTTCTCTGACACGGGTCATGACAGCCAACCCCGTCTCCATGGACCGGCAGCTAATCGGGGAGAATTTTCCGGCAGCCCAGCTCCGAGTGCCAATCCCAGTCAATGGAGCTCGTCGAGGAGGAATGCCGTCCGGAGCATTCCAATGGTAATCACCCCTGAGGTTACGGTTTCGGGGAAGTGACCTGTCGAAACAATGGCGCGCAGGTCAATGGATCCCACAGTGCTGAATTCAGCTCCCAGAATGCTAAGCCGTCGTTGCGCGGTCACGCTCGCCCATTTGGGCTCTAAGGATTTGAATCGAGAGGGTCCATCCATCTCGGCAACAATCGGCGGCGGTTAGAGGTAACCGATCTTGACACTCTGATGCCCGTGAGAAGCATCTCTGACTCGGTCAACAAAAGCCTCCACGTCAGCCGTCGCCTTCTGATTGAAAACGAACCCCCCTCCAGACTCGCGGCCAACTCTCATTACTTACCTTTGTAAACAAGGACGCAAAGACCTCGACAAGTCTATCAACGACTCTGAATTCACTCCATTGGCTATTCTGGCCAGCGTGAAGGCTTTCTTTCAGGAGCGAGAGAAAGACAGACTCCCGCTGCACTCTTGAATGAATAACGGGGATCACAAAGAAGATGCTACTCATCCCAGTGGAAAAACAGACATAATAGAGTCGCACGGTTGCGTTCATGCCAGCGCTTAGTTTGTGCTCTGGCACCTGCGAGTAACAATTTAGGAATGATTCGTCACACGCGGGAATTCGGAGGATTGTAAAGCAGTCATGTTCCTTCTCAGGGCCAGCAGTCACCTCCTTTGCCCTCTTTCCAGTGTCATGGAAATCCCAATTCTAATCCCAATATGTTTCGGATAAATGCATGCCATGTTGGAAAAACATTTGGACCGCAGCGTTGGTTTGCGGTTGACGATTGCACCCTGTTTGGTATTTCACTTATGAGGTGATTTAATCACAGTCAAGCCAAAAAGAACACCCACACACACACACACACACACACACACACACACACACACACACACACACACACACACACACCTATAACCTATTGACTTCTGTTGATCTCAGATTGACATACAACCCAACACTAACTCTTAACATCCATCTTATCGTCCACCAGGTGAAAACTCTCCGATCGCGATGAGACGAGACGCATTCGAGGACTCGTTCATGTTTAAGAGGTTTTACTGTATGTTTGAGGATATTTTCAGACATTTTGCATCACGCAAGCTCAGCAGAACAAGATTAGACACATGCACACTTGGAAAACTGTACCCAACATCATGTGCTGAAAAAATGACCGGATTTAATTAAAATTGAGCTAAATCTAAACTTGTGGCCAACTTAAAACATTTTTTTAAAACAACTTAAAATAGTTTATAGAGTAACATTTACTTGCCAGTCTGATTTTTAAATATTATTAAATAAAAAAAACTTTAAAATCAGTTTATGTAATAATTTATTAAATAAAAAAATTAATAACTGTTTTATTTAATTATTAAATACTTTTTTAAAACTTTAATTTATTTAAATTTATTTTTTTATTTATTTTATTTTATTTTATTTGTTATTAAATCAACATTTTAATAACTTAATGTTATGTAATTATTTATTAAATAAAACTATTTTATAAAATTAGTTTGATTTACTAAATAAAACTATTTAAGAATTGTAAAAAAATATCACTTGAAAGATTTAAATATACAAATTTTATTCTTGCTTCAGAGCATGCTGGGAACACTAGCACAGTAAACCCTAATTTACTAAAAATCAAAATTAGGATTCATAAAAAATACAAAAAAAAAAAAAAATTTGTTTTATTTTTTTATCAATATGTACTGTATGATGCTTCAATATTAGGATTCAATGTAAATACAAAAAAAAAAAAAAAAAAAAAAAAAAAAAAAAACTTAAAATGGTTTATAGATTTAGTAAATATTTATTAAATACAACTATTTTAAAAACTAATTTTTATTTAATTTTTATAACTATTGAATTTTTTAATGTACTTATATATTTAAAAAAAAACTATGAAAGCTACAATTATTAAAATTTAAATATACACATTTTATTCTTGCTTGTTGGGGATACTAGAATTGTAAAGTTAATTATCTCTAAAATTAAATAAATATTTGTTTTATGTTAAGATTAATATGTGTGAGGATTCGATTTGAGGATTCAATGGTAATGTAAAAAACAATCTAAAGTAAAATTTGCTAAGTTCGGCATGCTTAAATTGAGTACAAATGAAGGTTTTTGCTTAATATTATACGTTTTTACTTTTGAACTAATGTATTCAATGTAAAAAAAAAATATTTTCTGATGTATGCATATACTTATTTATTTTAAGTGTACTGGATCAAAAAAAAATCAGGCTTTCGCTTGTAAAATGTCATTATGTGTGAACTTTACCAGTTAGGCAGACATGATGATGGCTCAACTAACAAATTTTATTATATACATTCATAATGAGTCTCTTACACTTTTATATGTATTCCCAGGGCAGTGCATTGGATGGATGAACAGGAGTGAAATTAAACAGCTGGATCACAACTGCAACTAACTGTAGTCAGAAATCCATCAGCACCTGCACTCAAATGCCACCCAAACCTGTTTGACATAATCTACTGAAGTCAAATTTCCAGTTAGGGTTGCTATAGGATTAGCGTGTGTTTCGTGGAGCTGTTTGAAGGTTTAACTGTACTGGCTGCACAGAAACTGTTGAATGACTCGCCTTGCAATGTCTATCATTAGCTGTCAACACAGATGCATGCTGATGTACACGTGTTTCAGTGCTACTTGAAAAGTACTAAAAGAAACCATTGATTGTGGTGCCCAAACTAAGTGGTTATTTGAGAAATGGCTCGAGGTGCCAAGCTGCACATCTGCAGAGGAATGCTGCCAGCGTGCCGTAAGAAACACGATCCCCTCGATGCCTCTTCGTGCAATGACAATCGTGCGGCTGTATCTGTTGAAGAACACTTTTCACTTAAAGCCCCACAAAGAGCCGCTCTCTGGGCGCAGGGAAAACAAATCTTGAACGTATTACTGTATTTACTTTCTTTGGCTGAAGCCCGGTCGGGTGGCTTTTGCGGACGGGTGTTTATTGTTTGGGCTTTGTTGTTTTTGGGTCTTAATTAATGCTATGTTGACGACCTCTGTCATATACACCAGCGAGCAACGATCGAGTCTCACGCAATGTGCGGCCAAATCCGAAGGCCAAAGCACAGAGATCTAGCACACCGCCGGCTTCTGAGAGGAAGACAGACGGAAAAGAGAAAATAGACAAAGCAAGGCAGATTCTGTGAGTTTGGGTATGCTTTTTTTTTTTACATGCACGACTCCTCTCCTGCCTGATTTATCGTAGCGCTGCAGATTCGCTGTCTCAATCAACTCATTACCCAGCTAACAAAAATATGTATCGCTAATGTAACCATTACATTCTGCAAATGTTATTTCTGAGCGTGCTTTGAATTATCAAAACATTGAAATGCTTTAAAAACGTTGGTTATGAGAATGTTAAGTGAACATTCCATTTTATCAATTAGAAAACGTTGTGGAAGTGTTACTTTTGAATATTCTCTGAACTTCATTCATGGAATGCTTTTTCCTGAAAGGTATTAGTTGGACATTTCTCAAAAAAAAAAAAAAAAAAAAAAAATTCTAAGAATGTTTCGCTAATGTTATGAACAAGTTATGAAAATGTTATTTTGGAATGTTCTAAAAAATGATAAACTTTTTCTTGGTTGAACAAACATTAAGGGAACATTCCATTTTATCACTTTGCAGACAGGGAATGTTAGGAATGTTCCCTGACCACGTAGTAACATTTAAAAAAAAAAATGCAAGAAAGTCCGGCCAAAAATTTTTCACAAAAAAAAAAAAATAATAATAATAATAAAAATAAATAAATAAAAATCATGAAAGACATATAAATACTTTTTTGTGCTAATGTTTTAAGAACATTATTAAGACCGGATAACTTCGAACTAACGTTCTATTGATGTTACTGGAAGAACTTTGAGAGAACATGGCCGGAACGTTAGCTGAAGTTGTAAGAACGTTCCCGTTCTCTGTAAACTGGGTACGGACCCCTGTGTTTTTGCCAGCCAAGCGCGGAGATTCTCTTTAGGAGATGTTGACTCACGCGGCCTCGCCTCTTGACAGACCCTGAAATACACAGCTGGAGAAACGGTCGTTAAAGAGCCTTATTTTTGAACTTAGGTCAGGAAATCCCTTCAGGGGCCTTCCACTGGCATTAAGGGACCAGCGGCCTCCCCAAAACAGTTAATCCGGCCTTTACTCCACGCAAGCGCGCGACTGCTGACTCTACGTCTCCCAGAACTGTGGTTTGGGTGGTGTAGAGCCATTCAGAGAGTTTCAGATGTGCTTTTTCCTCCAACGGGCCTCCAAATAGAACACCTGGACTCCAAATAAGATCAGTTTCCAAAGACGACTGGCAACTTCTTGATGTTAAACAGATTAATACAATTATCAGGTATGTTTCAATTAAGCATCAGCTTTGTCTCAGATGCAGAAATACAAATGAGACACAAATGACTCCATAGTTGCCATATAGTAAGAGTATAGATACAAATTAACACCATATGGACTGCAAATTTTATTTTATTTTATTTTTTTCTATTTTATTTTATTTTATTTTATTTTATTTTATTTTATTTTATTTTATTTTATTTTATTTTATTTTATTTTTTTGTTGCTGTTTTCCAGTACAAATATCTAAACATTTTTAAACCAAGATACATTTAATACTTGGGAAATTAGAATGTTTTTTTTTTTGGACAATATTATTAAAATTAAGTGAGTTTATACTTGAAACACACACACAAAAAATCTCAATATGAACTAATTGCACTACTAAAAAAACAAAATAATAATTCTATGTAAATATCTTAAAAATCCTAAACCAAGACACATTTATGAGTTATTTATTTATTTAAGTGAGTTCATAGTTAAAACCAGAAAAATATTTTAATATCAACTCAAACATTTACATAGATTTAATATCAAATCAGGTTACATTTACATAAATCATTAATATCTGCCAATGGGTTAAGAAAAATAAACTTAATTTGAAGGGGGAAAAAAGTTTTTTTTCTGACCCCATTGGCAGATTTATTATTTATGTATAAATGTTTCTTGATTTAAGAATGTTTATATATTTTGCCTGAAAAACTAAAAAAAAAAAAAAAAAAACTACAATTTTTGTTTGTTTGTTTGTTTTGTAATGTGATGAGAAATGTTTGGTTTGCTATCGAGATCTCTTGACTTTTGGGAGATTTATGAATAAATGCATGTTGATTTAAGAATGTTTAAATATTTGTACTGGAAAACAACAAAATACTGAGTAAGAAAATCATGCTTTGCAGTGTGATGAGAATTGTTTGAGTTGATATTGAGATCTGAAACTCTTGAGAAACTATTAGTCTGTGTGGAAACATCTGAGAAAGCTGCTGCACAACTCTATGTGTTCTATTTAATCTAGTCATTTTGTACGAGAAATTGAGATGTTATAAAGATCATAGTTACGATTTCCCCCATATATCACGCCGGTCAGTCACGAATTTAATTTTGATTGGGAAACAGCAGCAGCTGAGGAGCTCTTGACTTGTGTGTGATGCATTAAGCAGGTGAGCGTGTGTGTGTGTGTGTGTGTGTGTGTGTGTGTGTGTGTGTGTGTGTGTGTGTGTGTGTGTGTGTGTGTGTGTGTGTGTTTGCGGCTCTGTTGCCCCAGACAGGGCAGGGGCCTTGGGGTCAGAAACACAGGCCTCATTTAGGAAGTGGTTCATGACCAGCCTGGAAACTATTAACAGGGCTGGTCTGTATGCCACGCTACTGTTAGACCCATTTCACTGCCACTATACAGGCCCAGACGTGACCCGCAGCACGTTTAATGCACTGATTATAGCTGCATCTGACAGATTAGAGCTGGGTGATGATGATGAAGTTTACAGTTTGCAACAATACAAGCAATCAAGCAGTTGAGATTAGCTATATATTAAATATGACTTTACATTAGTATGTACTGTATGTATACGGATAAAGATGGATATACTTGTATATAGAACTTTATATGAAGAGATGGGCGATAATATAGTTACAGTTTTGTGACGATATGAACAATAACACAGCAGAGATGTGTTACTGTATATAATATTTAGTTATTAGCAGACTTGTTGCCAAACCAAAATGTCAGTGATTACACTGAAAAAAAGTAACACAGTGAATTTTGAAATTTTTAAAGTAGAAAATATGAAATAG
This sequence comes from Cyprinus carpio, assembly GCF_018340385.1. Taxonomy (NCBI): domain Eukaryota; kingdom Metazoa; phylum Chordata; class Actinopteri; order Cypriniformes; family Cyprinidae; genus Cyprinus; species Cyprinus carpio. The sequence goes on along the minus strand of NC_056596.1, from coordinate 1,645,315 downwards.
TATGTTCTTCACTGTAAATAATAATAATAATAATAATAATAAATTGGTTGCTGTGATTAGTTATCAATTCAGCATTAAAATAAGTAATAATGTGTTGTTTCGACTTAAAAAGGTAAGTGTTCATGCTTGACTTAAAGTTATAGGTTTAGTGAACTTTAGTTTAGTTTAGTTAAGTTAGATCTTTAAGTTATCTCAACAAATTTTTAGTTGCTATAACTATTTGCAGCAACATTTGTAAAACTTACTACAATGTTCTTTGTTTTATTATATAATATGTAATAATATACTATATGATAAAAATGTAATAATATATAATCTTTATTTTACAACTTTGAATATATATATATATATATATATATATATATATATATATATATATATTTACAATTTTCAAGTAAATTTTACAGTTACAAAGAAACAAGTAACATTTAATTAAACATGAAATTTGTTGAAAAACTGAAATAGTACTCTCTTGTAAAATGTACTCCAAAAATCTGTTTTATTTCCAACTTAAACATTTTTTTCTACCGTGTAGTACCTTTTACGAGCCTAGTTGTTAGTATCCTTTATGTTGATTCATATCGTTTTCCGTTAAGTACTTTTTACAAGAAAATAATATTTAAATCTTTCTACTAAAATTTCATGTTTAATTCAATGTGTTGCATGCCTTTTATAATTATATGTCAAATTTACTAGCAATTTCTTAGCAAAAATGGTTTCAAAGTAAATCCTATGCATCTTTCTGTGTGGTTGCAGTGACTTAAGGACTTAAGGACTTGTATTTGTTTATTGTGTTTATTTTGCTGTCCTCTCACCTTTGCTGCTAATATTAACAGCTGGCGTTTGGTTTCCATACCTCTTGCCTGACACCCCGTTCTTTTTCTCTGTATCATAAAGTTCACCGCAGTGCCTGAGATACTCGGTGAAGTTCCTCTCTCTCCCTCTCCAAAATCTTTTTTTAACCCCTTGGCCACACAGTAACGCTTTTTCCTGATATGTGTGTGGTGAGCGTGCATAAGACCTGACCTTTTTTTTTTTTTTCTCTGGAAACGTTCTGTTGTGTGTTACCAACAACACTGAGGGAAAAGTGAACAGCAGTGATGACTTGCTCAACGTGGTATTTTTAGGGCCACGCTGGATGATGCTGCCAATTTACAATGACTTCTCGCCCAAAATACACCTGCTGTGTGAGTACAGGAGCGAATCTCCTGAAAATAAAAAAAATTAAAAAAACAAACTGACCAGGAACGACTCCCTAAATAAAACAATTTATGTATTTTTTACCCCACATACTTACTAGTAATATATTTTTTATTTTTTTTGCATTGTTAAAATTTTCAAAAACAAAATCATAGAAAAACTGGAATTCTTATTCATTTAATGCAACAACAACAAAAAAATCATTAGAGTGATGTGATTTTTTTTTTTTTTTTTTTTTTTTACAGTCTGTTCACAGGTGCATAAATCAAGAAAAATTTGATCAACCAAAAAAACAAAAATGTCCGCACACTGAAAGACATACCAAGACCAAGGCAAGATGCATGTTTGTAAGAATTAAATTCATGATTGAAAATATTTTTTTTTTACTTCAAATCCATTGATTCTGGCTAAAATATGAGTCCATAATCCATAATAACACTTCCTCCAGTAAAAATAAAAGTCCATCTCCTGTTTTTTGTCACATCAAAATCCACCAAAATATTTGTTTAAAGCTGTTTTTGCTTGTAAACGGTGTTTGATCTGTGCAGATTTCTCTCCAGATTCAGACCAGACCTCTTTTTCACAGGAGGAAGCGTGACTCATTTTTAAGCCAGAAGCAACGGTTTGAAGTTAAAAACGTCTTAATGCTGGATCTGTTTCAGCTTTTGTCTGCTCCAGATGTTAACTGATGGACTGGAGTGCTGTGGATTACTTGTGATGTTTTTATCAGATGATTGGACTCTCATTCTGACGGCACCCATTCACATCCATTGGTGAGCAAGTGACGCAATTTCTCCAAATCTGATGAAGAAACAAACTCATCCCAATCTTGGATGGCCCGAGGGTGAGCACATTTTCAGCAAATGTTCATTTTCGACCGAATCGCATTTCTCAGTCTCAACATTCTCAACCGAACGAGTGTCTGGAGAGAAACCCGTCGGCGCATGTGTTCCCGAAGCGCAGCTCCGGTGGCCGGCTCTCTTTCAGCAGGGCCTCCTCTCAGCTTTGGCCCTTTTGTGCCGTCTGAGTGGGGCTCTCCATTCACATCTAACAGTGGGATAATAGCCTTCTCATCCTCATCCCCCATCCGCAGCCTCCTCCCGTCCAATTCCCCACTCTAATTGCGTTCCCTTGGAGCAGAAGAAGAGAAGGAGGGGGAAAACAACGCAGAAAAAACCTATAGTTCTCCAGGACTCTTCATTCATCCGACCCCTGCGCATTGTTTTGGAACAACAAACTGTGAACCCCTCATTCAGCCGCGAGAAAGAGTCGCAACGGTCAAAAGCGCTGAAGAGCTGGACCAGCGTTTCTCGTGATTCACAGAGGCTCCCGGGACGCTGATGAGGTGGAGGTTTAATCCCCGCTGTGCCGGTTAATGGAGGTCTCCTCATTGGTGTTCCTGCATTAGGTCCTCGTGTGGGAATCAAAAGCCACTCAACAATAACGTAATCAGCGTGTTTTCACTGTGAAAAAGCTTTTTAGACAACATCCCCCTCTCAGAGTCCCCATAAAACCCTTTCAGACGATCCGTTTTTACTAGTCGGATTAATTCGCTGTGTTTTGTCCCCCGCTGCTTGAAGGATGAAGCTGAGGTCTGAATGTGAAGAGAAGAGGACACCCACTGCTTGAACCCGTCGTGATTATGTGACCGTACCACCGTTTGCGTCCCGCAAGACGTGTCCCGGGAAAATGTGCCATCACCAGCCACGTTTCCGTACAAAACGCTCATGAAAATTCAATAAAGGACAGAAATAGTTGCATCTGATGATGTTGAGTTTCCCAGCAGGAAGGAAATGGCGTTACGGATGAATTAAATATTGCTGATTTTCATTTGCATTGGAAAGCCGATGGGTTTTAACGTTTTTGCAAAGACGTGTTTGGCCAAATGCTTGTTTTGCACTTCCTGTGCTTAAAGAAAGAAAGAAAGAAAGAAAGAAAGAAAGAAAGAAAGAAAGACAGAAAGAAATGTTGCTTGGCATTTTCCAGTAAAAATATCTAAACATTCTTAAATCCAAACACATTTATTTGAAAAGCAAGATTACTTACATTTTTGTCAGAAATATATATATATATATATATATATTTTTTTTTTTCATTGTTTAGTTTTCCAATACATCAGGAAACATTTGCTTGGGAAGAAAAATTATTTGATATAACGAGAATAAAGTCAAAATATTTAGAGAATAGCCACCCAATAATAGCAAAAAGCTTTGTGCTTTTGGTACTTTTAATATAAAGCAAATATCAGCTTTCAAATTCTGTCAGTTTTAAAGCGAAATACAAGCAATAATGTGTTTTTCACGCTCTTTAATGTGGCGTGACAGATCGCTGTATTCAACTCAGTTTAAGCAGCATGTGAATCAATCATCTTTTTGATTATGAGACATTTGTTTCATTAAATTATACAGTTTTTTCATGCCTTCTGATGTTCCTTCATGTTTATATCGTGCTATAACTTGTAATAAAGAGGAAAAACACATTTATAATTTGTATTTCATGATAAAATGGACAGAATTTGAAAGCTGAGCTGTGAAAGCAACAAAACACAAGTCTTATTGTGATTACTGTATGGCTGTGCAACAAATTATGAATGGATTTGAAGATGTGGAATATTATTTCCAATCATTTATTATACCGTGAACAAAACAGCTTGTGAGTACTGCATCCTTCATTTCTCTGAAGAGTCTTTAGTTTGATCAGATTTGTAAAAGACAGATAAAGCTTTAAGGCCTGTTCATACCAAGAACAATAACTATAAAGATGACGATAAATATATAGTTCTAAAAATCGTTCACAAGTCCACACCACAGCTATAACGATAAAGCAAAGAAAAATGATATCGCTGGAATCACTTTCAGAACACGCGCAGCTGTGACATCGACATAAATAAATAAAACAAGAACAAAAACTTTATCGACTTAAATTTTACTTAATTTCCAGGAGAAGTGCTCATACAAGGAATCCCGCCCTTTATGACTTCATGAAGAGCCATACTCGAAAAAAAAAAATGTCCTGGCTCTTCGAAGCTTTGTAATGGCAGTGAATGGGTGTTATTTTTCAATAGTCCAAAAGAAGTCCAATAAAGTGCATCATTAAAAGTGCCTCACACGGTTCCGGGAGGTGAATAAAGGCCTCTTGAAGCAAATCGATGCGTTTTTGTAAGAAAAATATCCATATTTACAAATTTATAACCTATAATCTCTAGCTTCCACTTACTGTCGAAGTGACGAACGCAAAGCGAAGTGGAGAGAATAAAACAAAACACCGATCGTGAATCAGAAGTACAAAACAAGGCTATGTAAAGAAAAATGTTGGAGGATTTCGATGTTAGCCAAGAGGAGACTGGTTTTCCTTTGATGTAAACAAAACTTGGTTCTCACAAGACTAGCATATTCTCACCAGAGCTTACGTTACAATGTTACGTCATCCAATGGAATGCCTCTCTTTCGTGAACGTGCATCTTTTATTTATTTATTTTTTACCTCATTGGCTGATTTTTTTGACATTTTTATTTTTTTTCAGCAAAATCTCATTAATTTTCATTAAATTTTCTTGTATCTTGATTTAAGACTGTTTTGATATTTGTACTGGATAACAAGACAAAAATACAGAGAATGTAAATTTTTTCCTACCACAGAAACTGTATCTATTATGATACAGTAATTTTAGCCCGAAAATCAATTGTAAGGCGGTTTTATGTATGAAATGGCCATGTGGCACTGACTATTTTTGGGATGATCCATTGAATTAAATGCATTATTTTATTTTATGATTATTTTCTCTTTTACTCACAGAAATCAAAAGATTACAAGAAAAAAAAAAAACAGATTTGTCAATAGAAATAATTGATTGTTGATTGATCCTCTTTATTTATGCTTGGGGACGTTTTCCCAGAATTTTATGTTTGTGGAATACTGCAAAAAATAAGACGTTTTTGATGTTTCTCACTTCCTAAATCCCATCGGTTTTATTTATCAGATTAACATGTGCAAATAAACAACTGCCAGGCTCAAGTTGAGCAGCGTTAACAAGTCTCGAAGCGCATCACCTTCTCACAGACAGATGTAGGTTGGATGCTTTCAATTAGGTAATCTGACACAAGGTTTTCCCGGCTGTTTCCAATAAAACAGATGACAGGCCATCACATTCACCGCTGAAAGATTCGTCTTCAAACATTAAAACCAGCCTTTTTAAATGTAAACCAACATAATCAAGATGGATCCGCTTTATGGAACGGACAATTTAAAAAAAAGCATGGCATGAATCGGAGGTCGGGACGGTTTAAAACCAGGCTGACGTCCAGACAAAAGCACTAATCAAATGTTTGTTTTTACGTTATTAGTTTATCAGAGGAGTTACTCATCTAAAGCCTTGAGCAAACATTACACGCGTAACCTCTGACCTGTAGCTCAAAACAATCCTGTTTCATTGCCGTTTTATAGAAATAAAACATCGGGGCGGAACAATTCAACAATGCAAAAATTATATAAAATAATAATAAATTAATTAATGCTTATGAGATAATCTTTAGAGGCCCATTGCCAATAAACTTTAATAAGGCAATTTATAAAGTAATGGATGCACAGATAAGGCATGCTTACACAAACTAATCTAGTCTGGAACATTTTGTTCTTCTTAATATTTAGTCTCTGTATGATGGAGTTTATTAGACAGCAAGTCTGATCTGTTAATTCATCTTGGGATATTTTTTTGGAAAACATCTTTAAAAATATTTTGTTAATCAGTATGCAGTATGCAGTGATGCACATTTTAAACAGTGCTGTATATACTGTACAATAATTCAAACTTAAATGAATATAAATTGTTTTGGTTAATTGAATTGAGGCTGGAATAAAATAAAATAAAATATATTAGAGGAAAACATAAGCATTAAAAATAGAAATGATTCATTGGCAACTAACTTAAATGAAATAAGTTTAAGTTGAAATAATAATTCTAAAAAATGCTAAGGTAAATAGAAATATAAATGATGAAAACATTAATAAAAATGACTAAAACTTAAACTGAAAATATCAATATAAATAGGCTATACTTGAAAATATGATTAATGCTATAATAGCATTCTTCTATTTTAAGTTGCTTTGACTAAAACTGTCTGCTAAATGTGTAAATGTAAATATTATTAAAAGTAATATTAAAATTACACTGTTTATATGACCTCTTTACTTTAGTCTAGTTATTGTATCTTATATATAATCTGGGTTTTCTCTCTCTTCTGTTAACTCTGCTCACTAACCAACGGAGCTGTGAAAATGAGTCATAAATCTGAGCTACTGGATCTATAAAACATGTTTTCTTTATGCAAATTTGACAAAAGACATAGTATAGCTTTCTTTTAAAAAATACAGTTCTTCTGCTCATACAGATGATTAGCATGGTGTGCACATCTAAGAGTAGTATGCTAGTATGCTATTCCAAATTCAGTTTGTTGCTACACTCAGGAATCTGGAAGTGAGCGAATTGAACTCAGACCTCCAGTTTAATAATCTGTATTGTATTATTTATGAATTCATCTTCTATCAATGTTCAACTCCCTTGCAAACCCTACACTCAGTGTTTAAAGAAACACGCGACTATTTCTGACACAATAACATCTGCACTTATACAGAGTTTTTTTCTTTTCTTTTCTTTTCTTTTCTTTTCTTTTCTTTTCTTTTCTTTTCTTTTCATTTAAACATGGAACGTTTTTAGGATTTTGAAATAACAGTTATTTTCTATCAGATTTTTTAACTATTATTTTTAAATAAAATGTGTTTTTATTATTTTAATAATAATACAATAATAATAATTATTTACTACTATTATTTTCAAATGTTAAATATATGATTATCAATATTCTTTTTTTTTAGCTCTTTAAGAGTCTGAGACCACACTGATGATTTTCTTTTTTTTTTCTTTTTTTTCATTTATACATGGAAATAAAGTTTTTTTTTTTTGATTTTGAAACAACAGTTATTTTTATCAGATTTGTTTAACTTTTATTTTTTAATAACATTTGTTTTTATTATTTTAATAATAATAATAATAATTATTATTATTATTATTATTGCTATTATTTTCAAATGTTAAATATATGATTATCAAAATTATTTTTTTAGTTATTTAAGTATATATAATAAAAAAAATTATTATTATTATTTTATGCATGGAAATAAAGTTTTATCAGATTTTTTAAACAACTATTTTATATATATATATATTGTTTTTATTATTTCAGTAATAATAATAATAATAATAATAATAATAATCATTATTATTATCAAATGTTAAATATAACATTATTATATTATTATAGAATTGTTTAATTCTTAAATTTTATATTTTCTTATTTTCAACCTCATAGTAACAGGTGGCGTCTGATTAATATGTTTGTGTGTGTGTGTGTGTGTGTGTGTGTGTGTGTGTGTGTGTGTGTGTGTGTGTGTGTGTGTGTGTGTGTGTGTGTGTGTGTGTGTGTGAGAAGCCTTTGCTATTCTTGTGATTTCTGAAAACAGCCGTTGAAGAAAAATGTGTGTGTGTGCACTTATGTGCTTTTGTTCAAGTGTGAGTACAAAAAGTTCACCAAAGCCTTCCACCACCCAAATTAATTCTTCCACTGGTTAAATATTACCCACTCCTGACCCCGGGCTTCACCCTACACACATAAGCAGAACAAAATGAACTTCTCAAACACCAGAGACACAGAAAAAGGCCGGCCAGACAAACCTCAAAGGAGAAAACAAGAGGAAATCACACTCTGTATAAACACAATGTAAAGCTGCAAATGAGCCACACACACTCAAAAACAATTTAAGTTAATCACAAAAATAAATGTCTCCTGCTGTTAGAGGAATCTCTTTGGAAATGATGTGTGCTTAACTGTACTGCATGCACACTTTTAGTGTACTTCAAATCTTAAATTTTAAGATTTTCATTTTTAAAAATGTACTTGCAGATAATATAACGTTAATGAAACAGACTAAAAAGCCACTTAAGTGTACTTAAATTTCAGTCTCTTTAAGTGCGTTTGGGAAACAGACAGAAGCCATTCATCTTTTTTGAAATCAGAATGACTTGAAGCTGATATTTCAAGGTAAAAAACATACATTTGCTATAAGTCATTATTATAATAATCTTTTGTCGCTCTTTAAAGTAGTACGCTATTTTGAAGTGCTGACTAACTTAAAGCACAAGAAACGTGCTTGATTTAAGCTGTAGTGTGTTATTTGATATTACATTTACAGTTAATATATTTTAAGTGTACCAAATTGTAACTTAATTATTCCAGATGTGTACTATAATTTTATGTAAATAAATAACATGCAAATTTCAAAAGATATTATATTAAAGTACATTTTAGTTTATTATACAAATGCTTGCCAGTACAGTAAGCTGTACTTTTTAAACATATTTCAAAGACAATATAAGTAATTATGAAATTACAAATAAAGATGTACCGGAGTCAAAAAAGCTATCTTAAGTTCAGCTGATTAATAAATTATAATATATTTAAACTGTAATATACTTTCGTTGATTTGTAAATTACATGCTTCTAAGTGTCTAAAGCGTTATTCAGTTCACACTTAAGTATATTCTTTCAATAATAAGTCTTCTTTTTAAAAGTATGCTAAAGTGTACTTTTTCTCAAGGGATGCTCATCTAAAAATGAACCCAGCTTACGTTATGGAAAGGTTTTCTCAAAGTTATGAAATTTTTTTCCCAATAATGTTAAAATAATGTTTGTTCAAAGTTATCTGGTCTTTAATAATGCTGGCACGATTTAAAAACCAGACATTCAAAAAACATTCTCAAAATTTTTAATTTTACACTATATCTTACAATTCTGAGTTTTATTTTTTTAGATAAGTTTATTTCTTGCAATTCTGTGTTTATAGTATATCTAACAATTCAGAGTTGTTTTTGCAATTCTAACTTTATATCTGCAATTCTAACTTTACTTTTCAAAATTCTAAGTTGTTTTGCTATTGTAAGTTTCTATTTCAGAATTCTGAGTTTATTTTTTGCAATTCTAAGTTTATCTCTCGCAATTCTGCGTTTACACTATATCTTACAATTCTGAGTTTTTTTTTGCAATTCTAAGTTTTTCACAATACCAAGTTTATTTCTTGCAATTCTGTTTATAGTATATCTCACAATTCTGAGTTATTTTTTTTGCAATTCTAAGTTTATATCTGCAATTTTGAGTTTACTTTTCAAAATTCTAAGTTGTTTTGCAATTGTAAGTTTATATTTCACATTTCTGAGTTTATTTTTTGCAATTCTACGTTTTTTCACAAATCTAAGTTTATCTCTCGCAATTCTGCGTTTACAGTATATCTGCAATTCTGAGTTTATTTTTTTTTTGCAATTCTAAGTTTTTTCACAATACTAAGTTTATTTCTTGCAATTCTGTTTATAGTATATCTCACAATTCTGAGTTATTTTTTTGCAATTCTAAGTTTATATCTGCAATTTTGAGTTTACTTTTCAAAATTCTAAGTTGTTTTGCAATTGTAAGTTTATATTTCACATTTCTGAGTTTATTTTTTGCAATTCTACGTTTTTTCACAATTCTAAGTTTATCTCTCGCAATTCTGCGTTTACAGTATATCTCACAATTCTGAGTTAATTTTTTTTGCAATTCTAAGTTTTTTCACAATACTAAGTTTATTTCTTGCAATTCTGTGTTTATAGTATATCTCACAATTCTGAGTTATTTTTTTTTGAAATTCTAAGTTTATATATGCAATTCTGAGTTTATTTTTTACAATTCGATTTTTTTTGCAATTGTAAGTTTATATTTCACAATTCTGAGTTAATTTTTGCACGTATTTTTCACAATTATATATTTTTTCACAATTCTGAGTTTATATCTTGCAATTCTGAGCTTATTTTTTGCAGTTATAAGTTTTTATCTGCAATTCTGAATTTATTTTTCGCAATTCTAAGTTTTTTTTGCAATTCTAAGTTTATATTTCACAATTCTGAGTTTATTTTTCGCAATTCTAAGTTTTTTTCACAATTCTAAATTTATATCTGCAATTGTGAGGTCATTTTTCACAATTCTAAGTTTTTTTCCACAGTTCTAAGTTTATCTCTTGCAGTTCTGCAGTTACAGTATATATCACAATTCTGAGTTTATTTTTTGCAATTCTACGTTTTTCTATTAAATTAAAAAAAAATAAACCACAAACAATATTTTAAATTATATATCACAAAACTCAGATTTTACAGTATAACACACAATTCCACAATTCTGAGTTTACAGTATATCTCACAATTCTGCATTTATTTTTCGCAATTCCTAGTTTATATCTGCAATTCTACGTTTTTTTGCAATTCTAAGTTTGTATCTTGCAATGCTGAGTTTATTTTTCACAATTCTAAGTTTATCTCTTGCAATTCTGCGTTCACAGTATATCTCAAAATTCTGAGTTTATTTTTCATGAATAATAATTTTTTTTTGCAATTCTAAGTTTAGATCTTGCAATTCTGAGTAATTTTTTTGCAATTCTAAGTTTTTTTTGCTATTCTAAGTTTATATCTTTCAGTTCAGAGTTAATTTTTTGCAATTCTAAGTTTTTTTGCAATTCTAAGTTTATATCTGCAATTCTGAGTTTATTTTTCACAATTCTAAGTTTTTTTTTGCTATTCTAAGTTTATATCTTTCAGTTCAGAGTAAATTTTTTGCAATTCTAAGTTTTTTTTGCAATTGTAAGTTTATATCTGCAATTCTGATTTTATTTTTCACAATTCCAGGTTTTTAGAATTCTGTTTTACACTCACAATTCTGAGCATATTTTTTGCAATTCTAAGTTTTTATCTGCAATTCTGAATTTATTTTTCGCAATTCTAAGTTTTTTCACAATTCTACATTTATATCTGCAATTCTGATTGAAATTCAACTCTTGAAATCTGCAATTTTTTTTTTTTTTTTTTTTTGCAATTCTAAGTTTATATCTCACAATACTGAGTTTATTATTCTAAATCCCACAATTCTACGTTTTTTTGCAATTCTAAGTTTATATCTGCAATTCTACTTTTTTTCGCAATTCTAAGTTTATATCTGCAATTCTACTTTTTTTTGCAATTCTAAGTTTATATCTCACAATTCTGAGTTTATTTTTTCGCAATTCCAAGTTTATATCTGCAATTCTACGTTTTTTTGCAATTCTAAGTTTATATCTTTCAATGCTGAGTTTATTGCCCTTAACATTTGCATAACCAAGAAGAAAACATTTTTATAACATTTTAAAACCAGACATTCAGAAAACATTAAGAAAATGTTTTCATAACATAGGAAATATATATATATATATATATATATATATATATATATATATATATATATATATATATATATATATATCTGGGAATATTCTGACTTGTGTTTTTTTATTGTTTTTTTTTTCTTCACACAGATCACAGGAGGTGAATTTATGATTGCAGTGAAGTCAAAAAATGTCTTAACAGGTTTGAAATGACATCAAGGTGAGTAAATAATGACAAGAAGTTCCTTTTTCAATCTGGCAGTGATCTGAGAACTGTCATATAAATACAAAAACACATTCTGATTGGTAAATATGGCATCTTTACTAAAACATTTCTGTGTTTATCCTAATGGCAGTCAAGCATTTTCAAAGCACGCTTGTTTTTCTAATTAAATGTTGGCAAAAGGTGAAGTTCCTGAACTCCTCATCGTCCAAAATAAAAACAAAACAGCTGTGGGTTGCCATGCAGACTGAACCACGACAAAGGATTCCCATGCCTGTACGCATGAGAGACTGTAGAAAGCCCACTCAAACCGCAGGACGCTTTTCTCACGGCACGCCACGCAGGGGTCAGAGGTCAACATCATAGAGTTCGAGGTTATTCGGTTCAGCATAAACGGATAAAGAGAGCTTTAAACCAGACTTAAAGAGCAAGAAATGAATCTTTCACCAAGCTGATTTACAGGCACTCCCCGAGGTTGTTACGTTTGCGTTTGTAATTTATTTGAAAAAGGCAATAAGAGCGCTGTCGTTCTGCGTAGTAGATCAATATCCTATATTTGCTTTTCTTCCGAGAACAAAACTTCAGGTCATCAAAAGCGCACCAGGATGGTTTCTAGGAGGGGGAAATATTGCAACTCCGATGGCCTGCCAAGAAAACAGCATCGACTTAATTGCTAATTATACGTTTCAGACAGACGGAGTGAAAGAAAAATATTTTATCATGCAAAGCAGGACCGCAAACGACAAAAAAAAAAAAAAAAAAAAAAAAACTTCCTAAACATCGTAAAACGTACAGGGCAAGAGGCCTCAGAACAACAAACAGATCTGAAATGTGTCGTGTGAGTCTGGCGGGGAGTGGAAAGAGGAAAAACATCCTCTGGTCCTGCCAGAACAAACATCAGCGGCAAGCCCAAGGTCAAAATCTCATATTATTTGTGTCAGACCAAACATGCATCAAAAAATTCAGCAAACCACATTTCATATTGCGCTGAATTGAATGTGAAAACAAGAGCATGCAACTCACTAATATTAATGCAAACGATTTCATTTGGGGCTTCTGCAAGTGATGAGAATTGAGAGATTGTTTACTGTGCAAAAAAGCTGCATAGATATTTACATTTTATCATGGACTGAACTGGAAGTTGATGTCATTGTCAAGAGAAATGGGATGTGTTTTCTCTTCTCTTGTAAAAGCAGATAAGCAGATATACATACATGTATACATTGTTTTTGTTTATTTTTGAAATAAATTATTTTTATTCAGCAAGGATGCATTAATTTGATCAAAAGACATTTATAATGATACAAAGGATTTCTGTTTAGAATAACTGCTGTTCTTTTGAGGTTTCTATTAATCAAAGAATCCTGAAAAAAAATGCAACGGAATAGGATATATATATATATATATATATATATATATATATATATATATATATAATTATTAATTCTTTAGCTCTTAATTCTAACTTTCTAAATTTATATCCTTAAATTTTGCAATTCTGTGATATCTCACAATTTTGAGCTTGTATCTCGCAATATATCTTCATATATATATATTCTCCCAATTGCGAGAAAAAGTTTGAAATGTGAAATAAAAAGTCGTAGGTAAGTTTTTTTTTTTTGGTTATGGTTTTTTTTTCTACACTGGCAGAAACAAGCTTATAAATAAACAAGTTATTTATAATTTGTATAATTGTATAATTGCTTCCTTTTTTATTACTGCATTTTTGATCAAATAAATCCTTGGTGAGCATAAGAAACTGATTTCAAAAATCTTACAGATCACAAACAGCGGTTTAAATGATTAAATGGTTCATTCATTTTATTATTAGATTTTAACCTTGTTTTAAAAACAGTGTAGACCTTATAGGATCCTTTTTTTAGACATTACGGGAGCAAATCTACAGATGCAGGTGTATCCTAGTTCATCTTGTCCACTTTAACTAAAGGAAGCCATTTGTCTGGACAGCATGTTCTCTAGCACACATTTAACCCCCCAGTGAAGCGTACACAATCTGTTTAAAACCTTTTAAATGCTGCCATCCGTCACATTCCTTCTTTGTTGTGATGTAATGAATGCAGGTGATGAATATCTCCAAATAGTCTAAAATAGAGCTATTGTTCACAAGCAGTTGGCTCTCACTATCTCGCACGGAGACACTTTATTTGAATTAATGTGTTGCATGAGCCATATTTACACTCTCAACCATTTCAGATGTTCTTTTATGTCTTGCATGCATGTGAATAGTAAAAATGCATGAGATCAGTTGTTTTCAAATGCAGTTCGGGCCACTTTGGGATTATAAATTTACTGTATTTGAGAATTCTATCTGATTTCCAGTCAATGCCCTACACGTGAACACTTGTTTCCAGTTCTTCTGGATGTAGTTTAATGTTTACATAACAATAATTAAAATATATATATATATATATATATAATGTAAATTTTAGTAATTTTATTATGTGCTTTTGTCTTTTTTATTTCAGTTTTAATTTTATATGTGCTTTTGTCTTTTTTATTTCAGTTTTAATTTTAGTAATTTTAGTATTTCAGTTCATTCTAATTTTCATATGTTTTTTTTATTTAATTTTTTATCTAATATTTATATTTTATTTTATTTCAGCTTTACTTCAATTATCAATTTTTTTTTATAAAAAATACATCTTTACAGTTAAAAAATAATTATTTGTTTAATAATGTAAAAAAAAAAAAATTTTTTTGAATATTCAAAATAATAATTTTAAAGTTTAATTCTAAATTTTAATTTTTTTGTTTCAGTTTAAGTAAGCAATATGAACTCTGCACAATACTAGGCCTGTAAGTCATTTCATTTGTTTTGGGTCATATTTTCTGCATTGAGTAATTATGTTCTTGTTTATATATATATATATATATATATATATTACAAGGGCTCAAAAAGCTGTCACATCTATAACAAGAACCAAATTAGCACAATTGCATCTCGACCTCCTCCCCTCACTTGACGTACAGTGAAGTGTGTTTATGTCTGTTAAAACACCACTGAAATTAAGTCAGAAAACAAATCAGTGAAGAATTGAATCATCATCAAAGCCGCTAGTAGGAATTCAGCAATGCATTTTTGTGAAAAGTCTGACGTGTGTAAAACGCATGGAAAATAAACATTCTTCTGATAGACTGGAAAACGTGAAGAAATCCCCCCCAAAAGGCATTTCACCTGCTGTCTGTGGGAAACCTCCTGTGGTACGTTCAGTCAGCGCACGGTTGGGCTGCTCGAGAGCGTTTGCCAAGTAAAGCCATGAGTCATGAAGCCAGAGCAGAGCACTGGGATGTTAAACACGTCGGCTGTTTCCTGCTGAGTCACAGCGCTCCTTTAGTCATTATGCTGTGATTAGCTGCGCTGCTAAATGAATAAGTGAGTAGCAGTAGCGAGCAGCAGAGCGGAAACACCAGGTCAAATGAAAGCTACAAATTCGCTGTGTTAATAGTTGCACATTACAGAGTACACACACAAAAAAATGGTAGTAAATTGCTAGTAAGTTTCACAAACAACTACAACGACAAACAGCAAATAACATTGAATTAAAGAAGAAAAAGTGAAATAGTGTTTGCTTGTAAAACACTCAAATAATTTTTACAGTATAAAAACAAGGTGAGTGAACAATAAACCTCAGTAAAAATGATTGAATCTGTTCAAACTTACATGCAGCAGTTTGTTAAAAGGTTGTAAACAATTAGAGGCAACGCAATACAAGTATACTATGGTAAAAAAAATATATATATATATATGTGTGTGTGTGTGTGTGTGTGTGTGTGTGTGTGTGTGTGTGTGTGTGTGTGTACATTTATTTATTTTTTTACAGTGAAATCTAAAACTGCATTTAATCCCTAAATGAATCCCCCTAAATCCCTTTCACACACTTTTATAGTCTTATTAGATCTGAATTTGATTTCTGTTTTGACCGCAGCTGCAAAGCATGCTGGGTAACAAGCAGTGCCACAGTAGGCCTACATGAAGGATTTTTAGTGGGTCAAAAAAAGAGACAGATGGAGTAATAATAAATCAGTAAAATATAATAAAACATTAATTAAAGGCTAGTTTGTACAAAAAAAAAAAAATAAACTTAAAAAAAAAAAAAAAAAAAAAAAAAAAAACTTTGTGCACTAAACTTAATATGTTATTAATATGAAAAAAAAAAAAAAAAAAAATATATATATAATATATATATATATATATATATATATATATTTTCTTCATATATATATATATATATATATATATATATATATACGTTTTGACAACATTATTAACTCCAAGAACATTTATTCATAACTTTGCCGGAATGTTGACAAAGTTTTTTTTTTTTGTGCTAACGTTTTGACAACATTATTAACTCCAAGAACATTTATTCATAACTTTGCCGGAATGTTGACAAAGTTCTGAAAATGTTCTTCGTTAGCTTGGAAGGCATTCACATCAGAGACTATAATTACAAAGTGTTAATAATTGTTCTAATTCTGCAAGAATACAGAAATCCACAGCTATAATGATAACAACACAGAAGAACGATATCTTTGGAATCACTTTCAAAAATGCATTCTAAAAACATTGACAGCCAATAAGCATCCATCCTGCTTTAAAGAGTGTGTGCATATGAAGATACAGACCGCAAGACTACAGCATGCTTATTATAAACAATGTTATCGTCCGAATATAGTTATAGTTATCGTTCTCTAAAATCTACAGTAGCATTTCTATGGCTTTGCAAAAGAGGAATAGTTGTATTAGAACCACTCATGCATTTACCAGTTGACTGCAATTTAATGCCAAGGTATTAAACACAAAGCATTATAAATGTACATTTAAAAAGAAAATATAAATAACTTTGCTAGATTTATGATGCTAATGACTGAGAAAATGCTTCGTAACTGTCTGTGAAAAGAGTCAATTTATTGCACCAGGAAGCCCCGGCCAGACTCAGAGCTCATTGGACCAAAATCCTGCTCCTTATGAATATTAATCATCAAACTTAGAGAACCAGCACTGATTTGGATCTGAGCTTTTTTGACTTAAGCCAATAGGTTAAAGATGCCCTATAAACCACACAGCAATGCTGGATACTGAAAATTAATAAACTTTGCAACATGGACACTTTTTGAATCAACGTTCAACTGATTTGAGCTGAACTCTACTGTTTATTGTAATCTTTAGTCTTTTCTGTTGTAGTACTCCAGGACGAGGGATTGAAAACGTGTCCCGCGGGACGTGCGGTGCTGCATGCACAGGTGCGCACCTTAATTACACAAGTCACCCCGCTCAGGTTAGATATTAGCTCATATCAAACAACCCATTCAACAGAGACTGAGATCAAAACGACGGCCGCATTTTGATTAAGAACCATACATGCATTGATCTCGCAGATTAAAGACAGGAAGCTACAATGGCAGTTTGTTATGCCAAGTTTGAAGCCCTGCCAGAAAGTGAGTCACCGGAGAGTCCGGCTCACCTCGGCAGCCGGCTCAGAGCGGCCTGTCTGACGGCGCTTTAGATGAATACGGTGCCTGGGGAGGGTGGTAGAGTCGAGATGAACTTTACTCTAGTCAATGCTGTCTCCTGCGAACAACATCTGTCAGATCTGCATTAGAACTGTGGGAATGTGTTTTCGAAGGTGCAGATTAGGAGAAAACCATCTTTCGGTGTTATTATATGTGGAGAAATCCAATGTAAACTTATTAGAGCAATACGAGTTAAGATGACAAGCTAATGTCAAAGCAGTCATGGTTATAGGCATCATTTGGCATGATGTGGGAAGTATTTTAAAGTAGCATCTTGTTTTTACAGTATAATATAAAACTGAATTTATTTTATCATTATATGTATAATATTTTAGTATTTATTATTATTTTGAATTTTCTTGTATTTTTACATTTTCGTATTTTTTCTTTTAATTTTAGTATTTTTTATGTACTTTTGGCTTCTTTTTTTGAGAATTTTTTTTTTTTAATTTCCATTTTAGTAAGTTAAATACTTTAACTTAAAATGTTTATTTTTCTTAATTATTTTTTTTTAATGTGTCGATTAAAGAATCACAACAGTGCTATTTAAATATTATTTATATAATATTGTAGTATTTGTTAATATTTTTTAATTCCTCATTATTTTTTTGCATTTTTAGTTTTCATTTTCATTTTAATTTGGTTTTAGTAAATTTAATGTACTGTTGTCATTTGTATTTTTATTATTATTTTATATTTCTGTGTATTTTCAGTTTCAGTTTTAAAATTTAATTTTAATTATTAAAAAATTTACTATTAATTTTAAAATTATTATATATATTTTTTGTTAGATATTTGTTTTCAAATATCAGTTGATTATTTTATTATTATTATTAACTATCATAGTATTTATTAATATTTTGAATTAGCATTTATTTGTATATTTTCAGTCAAATTTTAGTTTAAATTTTATTTATTTATTTATTTATTTTTTGTGATTTTGGCATTTATTTATGTATCTATAGATTTTTAAAATATTTTTTTTATTTCAGTCAGTTTTAGTAATTTTTTACTTAAACTGACTGAAACTCATTTATTTAATTTAGTGGCCAAGGAAACATTTTTAATTTTCATTATTTAATTTTTATTTCAGCTTTTTTTTTTTTTTTACTGAAAACAATTTTTAATGGTTTTAGTTTTAATTAACAGTAATGACACTGAATCACTCCCTGGAGTTCGTCATGCACAGATATGGAACATTTGCATTTGATACAGTAACTGTAAAGGGTTTCTGGTCGATCTCCCAAGTGTCTGTGTCCTGACTGGGGTCTGTCTGCAAATATGATTTGTCATTGCCACCGTTCGACCATTTTGGAAACTCTATAATGTGTCACGGACCACTGCTTTGCCCAAGCAGAAGGAAAAGCGAGAGTGTTTCCATTCCCCCACAAACACACACACATCGTATCATGGAAATCCCACAGATTACAGGCCACTGTTGACATAATTGCTATTCCACAAACCTGAGCGTAATCACCGTTTCCTGCATGACGAGTCTCAGAAACTTCTTTATAGAGTCAGGGGGACGTCATAGGGATGCCTCGCTGAAAACACTAGGCTTGAGGCAGCAGGTGTCGTGGAACTGGTTTTGCAAAGCTCGTTTTCGAAGCGAGAGCATGATTTTATTAACATGAGAGGACAGTCATGTTTTCACATAGCCTTTTATACAGTAAAGCCACAAGCATAATCTGATATGCAAATGTGTTTAATATTCACTATACCATTCAATCTGTGGGGTCAGTATGATTTTTATTCAAGAAATTAATAATTTTATTCAGCAAGGATGCATTAAGACATTTATGATGTTGCGAAAGATTTCTATTTCAAATGAATGCTGTTCTTTTGAGCTTTCTATTCAACAAATAATCCTGAAAAAATAAAATGTATCACAGTTTCCACAAAAATATTGTGCAGCACAATTGTTTTCAACATTGATAATAATCAGAAATGTTTCTTGAGCATATTAGAATGATTTCTGAAGATCATGTGACACTGAAGACTGGAGTAATGATGCTGAAAATACAGCTGTGCATCACAGAAATAAATTACATTTTACTATATATTCACATAGAAAACTATTATTTGAAATTTAAATAATATTTCACAATTTTACTGTTTTTACTGTGTTTTTGATCAAATAAATGCAGCCTTGGAGAGCAAAAACGACATTAATAAATCACTGAAAAAAAGCATTGATTGGTTTGTTTGACCACCACATGAATATCAGCTTAACCAATGGCGTGAGTTTGGGGCGGGACTATCTGTTTGTCTGACCAATGGCAAGGGCAGGATGTTTTATAAGCCTTTTTGGTGATGCTATTGGTGCAGAAATCACAAGTACAAGTGTTTAGATGTAGGTCAGATGAAATGTATTCATTTCAGTAAGTTTTCCTCATGGCTGACGGTGTTAATGTGTCCGTCTGAAAGGAATGTCACTTTAGCTTTTGCCCTCTGGAGCTCCAAACAGCCAAACGCAGGCCGACAGGAGGTGATAACCCGTCCTGATAATCACGTCAGCTTTGACTGATGTGTTCATTTGGTGGATAGGGATTAGGAAGGGAGGAACGGACAGATGATGGGGGAGGATTTTTACAGGATGAGGGTTTGGTGAAATTAGAGACACGAGGAGGAAATTGGATGATGTTAAGAGGAGATGTGGATGTCGTGATACCTTTAAGGATTTTAAGCTTTTGGGACTTTTGTTTTTAATCAACTTTGTATGATGGATATATCATTATATGATGTATGAAGGAGATACCTTTATTATTATTATCATCATAATTTTAATTCGCTGAAGCTTGTTGCATTATGTATGTAATATCAGAATATTTGTGGCTGCGAATAGGATTTGACCAATGTATTTGCATTTTAAGGTTTGAAAACCACAGTACTACCATGGCACCTAGATACCACCCTAGTCGTGTGTGTGTGTGTGTGTGTGTGTGTGTGTGTGTGTGTGTGTGTGTAAGAAATATACTCCAGTCCTAGAGAGAAAGAGAGAGACAGAAGGTCAAGCAAATAATATTCTCCAGTCCTGTTTGAGATTAGATTCCAGGCATTCTGTAGGAACCTCCCACAATGTGATCAATCTCTCAGACACACACACACACACACACACACACACACACACACACACACACACACACACACACACACACACTCTCTCTCACACACACACACACACACACACACACACACACACACACACACACACACACACACACACACACACACACACATACGCACATTTCTCTATTAAAAAGTAAAATGCGCCCCCTGGACTGATCTCCAATGAGACACTGTAAACACAGAAGATCCCTCCATCCATCAGAGATTTCACACTAGGATGGCTGGATGGAGATACCTGAAGATCCAGGCTGGTAACGGTCAGGTTGTATGTTAGGGCGTCACTATGCGGTTGCTGGGTCGTTAGGTGGTTGTTTAGTATGTTCTAGATGGTGTCCAGGGGGTGGTTCTGCACTTCTTAAGGTGTTCTATGTGTTTTTAGTACATTATGTTTGGTTGCTAGGGTGTTGCTAGGATGTTCTGTGTGGTTTCCAGGGTGTTGTTCTGCACTTCCTAAGGTGTTCTGTTTGTTTTAGTACATTATGTTTGATTGCTAGGGTGTTGCTAGGATGTTTTAAGTGGTTTCCAGGGTGTTGTTCTGCACATTATGTTTGGTTGCTAGGGTGTTGCTAGGATGTTCTGTGTGGTTTCCAGGGTGTTGTTCTGCACTTCCCTGGGTGTTTTTAGTTTGCTATAACATTTTACCATATTGTTATTCTGCATCAACCTAACTCTACTTGATTTCCATTATCATATTGTTACACATTATGTTTGGTTGCTAGGGTGTTGCTAGGATGTTCTGTGTGGTTTCCAGGGTGTTATTCTACACTTCCCTGGGTGTTTTGTGTATGTTAGTACATTGTATGTTATTGTTAGGGTGTTTCTAGGTTGTTCTAGGTGGTTTCCAGGGTGTTGTTCTGCACATTATGTTTGGTTGCTAGGGTGTTGCTAGGATGTTCTAGGTGGTTTCCAGGGTGTTGTTCTGCACTTCCTAAGGTGTTCTGTGTGTGTTAGTACATTCTATGTTATTGTTAGGGTGTTTCTAGGTTGCTCTAGGTGGTTTCCAGGGTGTTGTTCTGCACATTATGTTTGGTTGCTAGGGTGTTGCTAGGATGTTCTGTGTGGTTTCCAGGGTGTTGTTCTGCTGCATGTTCCTAAGGTGTTCTGTGTGTTTTTGGTTATGTTTGATTGCTAGGGTGTTGCTAGGATGTTTTAAGTGGTTTCCAGGGTGTTGTTCTGCACATTATGTTTGGTTGCTAGGGTGTTGCTAGGATGTTCTGTGTGGTTTCCAGTGTGTTATTCTGCACTTCCCTGGGTGTTTTGTGTGTGTTAGTACATTCTATGTTATTGTTAGGGTGTTTCTAGGTTGTTCTAGGTGGTTTCCAGGGTGTTGTTCTGCACATTATGTTTGGTTGCTAGGGTGTTTCTAGGTTGTTCTAGTTGGTTTCCATGGTGTTATTCTGCACTTCCCTGGGTGTTTTGTGTGTGTTAGTACATTGTATGTTATTGTTAGGGTGTTTCTAGGTTGGTCTAGGTGGTTTCCACACTTCCGTTCTGCACATTATGTTTGGTTGCTAGGGTGTTGCTAGGATGTTCTAGGTGGTTTCCAGGGTGTTGTTCTGCACTTCCTATGGTGTTCTGTGTGTTTTAGTACATTATGTTTGATTGCTAGGGTGTTGTTTTAGGCGTTTTTAAGTGGTTTCCAGGGTGTTGTTCTGCACATTATGTTTGGTTGCTAGGGTGTTGCTAGGATGTTCTGTGTGGTTTCCAGGGTGTTGTTCTGCACTTCCCTGGGTGTTTTGTGTGTGTTAGTACATTCTATGTTATTGTTAGGGTGTTTCTATTTTGCTCTAGATGGTTTCCAGGGTGTTGTTCTGCACTTCCCTGGGTGTTTTGTGTGTGTTAGTACATTGTATGTTATTATTAGGGTGTTTCTAGGTTGTTCTAGGTGGTTTCCAGGGTGTTGTTCTGCACTTCATAAGGTGTTCTATGTGTTTTTAGTACATTATGTGTGGTTGCTAGGGAGTTGCTAGGATGTTCTAAGTGGTTTTCAGGGTGTTCTGCAGATCCTAAGGTGTCTGGAGTGTTTTTAGCATATTGTTATGTGGTTGCTAGGGTGTTGTTATGGTATTCTAACCTATGTAGTTGCCAGGGTGTTCTGTGGTTCCTGGTTCCTAAGTTGTTTTGAGCATTTTAGCATTTTTCTATGAGGTTGCTAGGGTGTTCTGCAGTTCATAAGGTCTTGATTGCTTTTGTGGTTGCTAGGCTGTTGCTATGGTGTTCTAACCTAAGTAGTTGCTAGGGTGTTCGGTGGTTCCTGAGTTATTTTGAGTATTTAAAAAAAAAAAAAAATCTATGAGGTTGCTAGGGCATTCCAGGTGGTTTCCATGGTGTTGCCATGCATGTCCTAAGGTGTTCCTGAGTATTTTTGCACATTGCTGTATGGCTGCTACGGTGTTCTAAGTATCCACCACGTCGCTCCTAGGATTCTTAATAATATTTTCATCATTACTACTTTTTTTTTAACAAACAACACTGAGGTGTGTTTTTTTTTCCTGCCTGTCTCACACACTTAGTTTAAGAGGTGTAGAGGTTGTTTAGGAGAGAGTCAAATCCAACACTGACATCTAGTGTCTCTGGTTTCATCAGCGCCGCTAATAAATCTCCATATCAAATAACACAGATGTTCACTGAAGAAAGGGGTGGGACGCTTTTCACTTGGACCAATAAGAAACCACTTAGCAACCACATAGTGACGTCCTGGCAACCACTCTAAACATGGCAACTGGTTTTGCCCAGGCAAGTAAATTTAGTTGCAGTCAAAACATCTCGTTCGTTGTTCTTCTCCACACTCTTCGCTCCTGCTTTCCCACACATAAACACACACTGCGTCCCAGTGGAAACGAGACTGATAATCATCTCTGTAAATTCCAGCTCCGTTCAGAGGTGCAGAAAGGAGCGACATGCTACATAAACAGCCAGAAACTGTGAGGAAAACACACACACATGCATTC
Organism: Cyprinus carpio; assembly: GCF_018340385.1. Taxonomy (NCBI): domain Eukaryota; kingdom Metazoa; phylum Chordata; class Actinopteri; order Cypriniformes; family Cyprinidae; genus Cyprinus; species Cyprinus carpio. The sequence goes on along the minus strand of NC_056596.1, from coordinate 1,622,006 downwards.
GCACGCCTCATGTAGGGCTGTCAAGCCGGGGCAGATCACAGGTATGTGAAGGGCCTTCAGCAGGATGATGGTTAGAGAGGGTGCGGAGAGGACATGCGTGAGTTATTGCGACAGAACGGACGCGTTGCTGCCTCATTAACATAAAACGGAGGCTCAGACAGACATGTGCGACAACACTCCAGACGGGGCCCAAGGAAGACTGGATTCTTGGTGCTTTTGTGGATTCGTCGAAAATAGCCATAATGCTAGATTTACATTGTTTGATGCGTTTAACACATTTAAAAATATAAAATGTTATTGTGGTGCGGTCGCAGCGCATGCGGTGATTGATATTGCATGTATCGTTATTCAGGCCAGTGGGGAAAATGCTCAGAGGATTCTCCTTCATAGCTTAGGAGATCAGTTATGCTTTAATTAGAAACTGAAGGAGACATGTTTGAGACCTTTGGGATCTGAGCATAGTTTGAGATTATAGTTTGAAACTATTGAGTCATGTGTGAAGTTATGGGGCCATTTTTCCTCTTCTTTTAGTCTCATCATTGCCTACGAGAAGCAACTGAGAAATTAAAGCGTTTTCATTGGTGATTTTTCTTTCCTTTGGTTATATTTTTTCATGTCCATCTCACCATGTTAGGGAACAGAAAGGCCTATTTTTAGGATGCAAAAAAAAAAAAAATCTCAATCTAATAACTTTAAATGCGAGTAAAAAAAGTTAAATTATTTAATTAAATGTTCAGGTGACATTTCAAAACAATATAGAATAAAATAAAGAAACAAATAAATGTATTTTGCATGAAGCCAAGTCATGCAAATATATGCAATTCATGCATGTATGTATTTTATTATTTATTTATTCTTTATGTAAATTCATGTAAATACATTGTTCTCATAATGTCAAAATTAATGATTTGTTATTTAAATTATTAACTGAATAACTGAATAATTGCTGGGGTCATTTTCTCCTGAAAAGCAGGATACTTAGTTAGAAGTCTGGATTGCATCTCTGTTTAGTCTCATCACTATCTAGGACAGTGGTTGTCAACCTTTTGACTCCAAGACCCTCCAATTTCCACAATTAGACTCAAAAGCCTCATGCCTTTTCCATTTTTTCATGACTTATTGGATGCGATTAAGGAGAAGTAGTCTAAAAAATATTTTTATTCACAATTTCTACCCAATAAAATATATTAGGGTTTGGCTCAACTAGAAAATTTAAAAAATGCCCATTTTATTATGTTGCATGAATTTTCCAAGTGTAGCAAACACATTTGCAATGTTAGACTTCTTCATACAGTATATCCAAGTTTTCCAAGACTGTTAGTATCCTGACAAAAAAACAGGGTGTTGAAAGGGTGAATAATAATGAGAAATGTGTATTTTTGTTGTTGTCATTGTTGTTGTTTTAGCTTATATGTGAAAAAGTTAAAAGCTAAGTCATCTCAAGTCCCCATGGTTGAGAAAAAAATGTTCTAGGAGAAACATTTCAGACTTTCAAGAGTTCTAGTTCACGATTTTTCCTTCCTCTGGTTATTTTTAGGCATGCAGAGCTCAGAAACGTCAACTCTGCCAGTTGCATCATCTCCATTCGTGGAGATTTCCTGTTGATAATCACTGTCGTTTATTTTTAAAGCATAAGGTGACTTTTCACATTTCCAGGCTGCGTTTAGACGGTTCCTAGACATCCAAGTGCAGGCCAAAGACAACTGGTCAAAATGAAGCCGCTCTCCCGAAATGAGGAACCGAGGCTGCGGCGGCCGATTTATTCCACTCAACGAATGTCTGATGTCTGTCTGTGCAGATGAGAAAGAACTTAGGACTTCCTTTTTTAGCATGTGCATGGAGCAGCGGCTGTGGTTTGGTTTGGTTTGGTTTGGTGTGGGTAAGATCAGCTGCTGTTGGGAAAGGAGGAGCGAGTCGTGTGCCCGTGGAGGAGAGACCCGTATAGGAGCGGCGATGCGTTCGTCTAGCCGTGAGTCACTCTTTCTGTTTATCTGCAGGCAGCCTTGCAGTCATCGGTCCATGGAAACTGTCCGGACACCACGCCAATCGTCTGTTCCCACATGCGGAACGCCGCACTCCTCTTGAGGAATTCAGTACTGGTGGCTAAGGAAAGACACCTTCCCATGTGGTTTCCCTCTGGATGTTGTCCCCTTAAATGATGACGACATGCTCCACATCAGCAGCTGATCGGACAGGAACAGGTGCACGCTGGGTTATCATCTCAGTATTTATTCTTGTAGCACAGTGAATCTCACAAATCTGACCTGTCCGGTTCACATTTGTCTCCAAAATCTCATTCTTCCTTTAATGATAGATTCTCAGAAAGATTCTCATTCTCACTGTGATGATAAATAGTTAATAATTCGAAGGGGATACTTTCCCCTTCATGATATAAAAATATCACGATGCCAAAAAATAGGCTTTATGTTAAATGTAATCTTTCTTCTTTTCATTTTGGAGTTAAATGTGACCCGGACTTGTTCTTGACAGGTTGCGTGACGTTCACTCATCAGCTCATTAAATGACATGCAGCACACATGTAGAAGTCTCTCTAGGGCACTCGTAATGACTCTTGTCTGACTGTCACATCAGCATTGCTTCATTTGGTTTAGACGATGAAGCTTCGATGTCCAAATCCTTGACACCCCTGGAGCAAAGAGACAGTACAATGATTAAAGTTCCCACATTCCCACACATGTACATAGTTATGCACACAGCCTTCATATTTGCTCATTCCTCATATTCATCTTCAGTGCGCTTCTAACATGTGTGGTAACTAGTAGAAAATAGTTGGAAATATATTTATTTATTTATATTAAATACAATCACATATGCAGTTTGGTAATGAGAACAATATATAAACATATAGAATGTGGTTAATATGCAAATCCCGATGCAAACTATTTTTTTTTTAATTGTCCTAAAAGTTAAATAATTTTAGGCTTAAATAATAAATAATTAATTATATAGTTTTCTTTTTGCATTATGATTATATATATATATATATATATAATATATATATATATCACATCACACAAATATAATATAATATACAAGATCTAATAATATAAAATAATAATGTATAAACAACATATCTAAAATGTTTCAAAATTCCAAAACAAAATAAAAAAAAAAAATAATTTATATATAAATTTGAAAAATCAAAAATGTTTTCTTTTTGTATTATGGTATGCAAAATATAAATTTGAAAAATGTGATATATATATATATATATATATGTGTGTGTGTGTGTGTGTGTGTGTGTGTGTGTATGAACATTTATAGAAATTTATATAAATTTGCTAAAAAAAAAATCAAAATTGTCATAAAAATTAAGCAAAATGCTATGCATTATGGTGCAATATATACATATAAATATGACCCTATTTATTTTCTCACTGAAAATCCAGTTTCACAGTTTCATACATCACATCACAAAGGCAAACTGGGTTTTGTGTCATTCCATGTTGACTTCAAAGTTGATTGATTTGCATATGCGGTCGTTTATATGTAAGCTGTTATTGCTTTCACAATGAAACTTGGGTGGCTGTCGTCAACCCTGTTTTGTTTCGCAGAGACAGTTGAACCCACAGCAAGTCATATTTCAGACGCTGTCATGCCAATAACCTTGCATACTTGATATGACGCTGATAACATCGTCAGATCGACTCTCTTGGCCGTGTAAATCTATTTGCAGTGGTTTGCCAGGACTATCCTGTTTTATCTTGGCAGCGTTGGGATCCGTTCTCATAAGAAAGAGCTCCATCATGCCAGCGTGCACAGCAGCGAGGGTCCAAGAAAAGCTTGCAGATAGCCGCAAATCTAAATGCAGCCGCACTGACCACAAGGCTCGCAGCCCGACCGTGACCGCCAGGAGCATCGAACACCTTTGGGTGACGCCTGACCGCAGGAGGCGAAGACGTCTGGGAATCCACAGTACATACTTGACCACACACGGTACCATCCAGACAGCTCTGTACGGGCTTCAGAAGCGTATGGATTGCACGTATGCAAGGCCAATTACACAATGCATCTATGACCGGGCTGCTTTTCAATTTCAACAAGGCCTTAGCTGACATTAAACAGAGGAAATATTATATTATTAATGGTTTTCTTGCCAAGAACGAAGGGGCAGAGATGAATGGCACATAGCACTGTGGTAGTAGAACGTAAAGCCAGTAAAGATGCTCTGGTGGAAAAACCTTGCAACACCTCTGTTGACAGGAACAGAGGCTTCCTTCTCAATGGATCACACGAGAAACCATAATTTGTGGCTTTTCCCCTCCATTTTCACTTCTGCATACACTCACCACGTTACAAAATGCGTTTGGCTCTTTCCATCTTTCCATGGCTCACAGCGTCCTTTGGACTTTCTAAACTGCAACTGAAATTCCACTGATATTAGGATGGCTTCGTCATTCCTAAATATGATTGGTTGGATCGTTCGCTCCATTTAGATTTGAGGTATTGATATGATCCACCGCTGCATAATATCAGGTCAGTTGAGCTTTAATAAAAAAACAAGTAGCTCCTGCTTCTGAATCTTAGCTATTATCCATAATTTTCATTAATAACACACAGCGTGAAAGAAAAACGAAACAAAAAACACCCGTAAACATCTAAAAACCAGCTAAACATTTTTGTTACTTGATGGATGCCGTCAGAATGAGAGTCTACACGGCTGATAAAAACATCACAATAATCCACAGCACTCCAGTCCATCAGTTAACATCTGGAGAAGACAAAAGATGAAACAAATCCAACATTAAGACGTTTTAAACTTCAAAGCATCGCTTCCAGCTGAAATATATGAGTCCATAATCCATAATAACGCTTCCTCCAGTGATAAAGTCCAGCTCCTGTTGTCTTTCACATCAAAATCCACTCACATATTTGTTTAGGACTGTTTGTAAACAGTGCTTGATCTGTGCAGATTTCTCTCCTGATTCAGACGGGCGATTTTTTACTGGAGAAAACAATATTATGGATTATGGACTCATATATTAGCCGGAAGCAATGGTTTAAATTTAAAAACATTTTAATGCTGGATGTGTTTCATCTTTTGTCTTCTCAAGACATTAACTGATGGACTGGAGTGCTGAGGATTATTTGTGGATTATTGTGATGTTTTTATCAGCTGTTTGGACTCTCATTCTGACGGCACCCATTCACATCCATTGGTGAGCAAGTGATGCAATGCTACATTTCTCCAAATCTGATGAAGAAACAAACTCATCTACATCCTGGATTTACATTTCAGCAAATTGTCCATTTTCACAATTATATGATAAATGCATATGATAATGAAAGTAGTATTTGCTTTGAATAAAAATGTTTTCCAAATGAATCTTACAGTATAAAAATATCTCATTTGCAATGCACAATGACAGAGTGTTTCCGCATTTATTGTCTTTCCGTAATGAATGTTTGGAATATCTGTGGTAGGATTCCTGGAGGAACAGGACAAAAACAAATCCTTTCAGTCTCCATGTGGCTCACTGGTACCTCTCTCGAGCGCATTCTTGGTTTGTCCACAGATAACCCACTTGGCATAAAGAGCGTCCACATGAGAAGCTGCGCAATCCACATGTAAGCTTTATGTAATGTTGGAAATGGTACACTGTGAATCATTGTTTGTTTATTTTTTTATTATAAAACCTGAAAGAACGGAACTCACAGGGTCATGCTGACAATTCCAGCTTTAGCAAACAGAACTTTGTAACTTGAGTAAAGGGAAAGTTTTTATTTATTTAATTTTTTTATTTTTTTTATTGAAAGAGCATTAAGCAGAAATGCCATCCCAGTTGACTTCCAGCAAATTGTCAGGAAAAAGCCTGGAAGAAATGTCAACCTAAAATAAAGTGTTTATCAAAGCAACAAACACTTTTTTTTTTTTTTTTTTTATGGTCTGCTATGTATTGTATTCTATTGTTTTTGCGTTGAATTTTAAATCACATTGTTTACTCTCTACACATGAGATGTGCATAAATCCTAATACTCTTTATTTTCTCTTTTGTTACTTTCCAGAAAGTAAGATTTCTTAAAAATATACAATCAGCTCATCACTATTGAACTGCTGAATGTGAATCATTTCAACCGATATTGAATTGATTGAAAAGAACGATTCAACGCTCCACCGATATGTTTTAGAGGGTTATAATACTGTTCGAATCTTGTGTTTTCATTCATCTAGCTCCTACAAAGCTTTAAAATAGTCTCAAAAAATAAATGTTTTTTTTTTAGAAACGTATGCTAATGCTTAGTGTACATACTTGACTCAAGTTTGCAGTTGAGCTTATTACATCGCTTATAACCGGATGTTTTATTACCTAGAAGTCAGATTTATTTCTAAAGCACTTTATACAGAAGAATATTTACCAAGTAATTCACTATTTTGTAGAGGGGGTCAAAATGACAATTTTCACCTGAGATTTGGAGCCTACTGTAATTACAGTGGGGTAAAAATGACTTTAGAAAGACGGCAGCAGCATTCTTTTACTTTTACACACTGATTGGTAGGTCTATTAGTAAAATCCATTGACTTTAGCAATCTTTGTTACATTATATGCCAATGGTGACAGTTCAAAAATGGAGAAAAAGCACTTTTCACATATTTTTCCCAAAGTTTGCAAGCCTGTAAATCAAGAGATATTAAAGATCCCATTAGTTTCTGGTTCTTAGCAAACTTTTCTTTTCTTATCCTCATTTTTAAGGCCCAGTATGGTTCAGTTTCAGAAATA
>NC_056596.1:1605266-1610266 GCF_018340385.1 Cyprinus carpio | reverse complement strand
GAGAACCAGAAAATAGAAAAATAAACATGCACACAGAGTTAAAACTGGTGAGCATGGTTGGCCAAACAATCTCTGGTGTTTGTTTGGGTTTTGCGTCTCATTCCAAGATGCTAATTTGTTTTGTCTGTAGTTGTGCCTGGTTGTTTGTCTGAGGTAAATTCTCTAGCTCCTGGGTTTTTGATCGTCAGAAGCCACAAGTACTATTGCAAGGCCTACCTCAGGATGAAACATTGCTATGGTGGCTTTACTGTGTTTGATTATCTAGCAAAGTCTGTAATAGCGTTTGCATGATGTCAAAAGAAGAGTTGTGTGGGAAAATGCAATGCACAACTCAATCACTTTCTAAAGGCACTCATCTAACTTTGCAAACAGAACACATGCAAAATACTAATTTAAACTATGCAAAAACAAAAATGTATTACTCAATATTTTTTACTTGTTTTGCCATACAAATATCTACATGCTCTTATATCATCATACATTTACTTGAGATGCAAAATGGCATACAGTATTATGTCTTGTTTTCTGAAAAATGCTGAAAATTAAGTCAGTTTATATTTTAAACAAGAAAAGTATATCTGACCAATGGTGCCAGAAAAATAAATTAATTAATTAATCCAAAGGGAAAGCAAGATTGTTTTTCTGAACTGTTTGGCAGATATTTGTTCTTGTTTTAAGCATTACATCGCTTAATTTTAGTATTTTTGACTTGTTTTCCCATGTAATTATCTCAAAATTCTTATATCATCATACATTTACTTGAGATGCAAAATTACAAAGTATTATGTCTTGTTTTCTGAAAAAAATAGCAAAAAATAACAAAAAAGAGTTTATACTTTAAACAAGAAAAAAACATTCTTAGATCTTTAAGCATAAAGTCACTTCATTTTTTTTTCAGGAAAATGAGTTTATATCTTCATTTTGCTTCTCATGTAAATATCTTGATATAGAAATGTTGAGATATTTAAAAAAAAAAAAAAAGTAAAAAGATACAAAAATACTAAGTTATTTTTTGTAGTGTGGGGTTTGCTGAGCTATGTAAGATTTAATAGTGCTTTGTTGGCATATGTTTGCCAACTGCATCACTGTTATACTTTTATTCAGCCGTCAGACTATAATTGATTTGCTTTCAACCTGTAAAACTTCATACTTCCTCTTGCAGGCCGCAGCGCAAACGTCTATTTACATGAGCCAAGCATACAGTGTGAAGTGGCTTAAAGAATATGAGACTCACTTGGACATGCTTGTAGACAAAATGCTATCATAGAGCTGAAAAAAATCATGCCTGGGGTTACATTCACTGTGCCATAGGGCTCAGTGACAGATAAAACAGTGCACTATTAACCTTCCCAGAGTAAATAAATATGGTTTCACAAACGCAAAAACCATGCACTCACTGTGCTGGATCGTGTATCTGTGTTTTGGACACACAACGTAACCCATTCACAATAGATCCAGAGACTAGCCGGTGAACATACGCTCTACGAACTCTAGATTTAAGAGCTAAAACTTTCAGAAAACTGGACAGCTCGTTGTCTATCAGGTTGTCCATCAAAACAAAAATAGCCGCAGCCTTCCAGAAGTCACAGTTACAGGGTTTTTTTGGAGTGGTGAGGCCTGCAAAGAGCCAGAGAGTTTCGGGAACTGTACAAGAGACTGGAAAAACATAAACAGACAAATCTACGTTCAGTGGTTTGGGTTGGATATTCCTCTCATGCCACTGAGTGTTGGGATTCTTTGCAGAAGCATTATCAGCTTGCTATAGTCGCAAATAACAACATAGACAGTGAAACACAAGGATTAAGAAATGTGCACAAATCTGGTCATTTTATATCACTGCAATGGTAAAAAAACTTTTGAATTGAAGCGGGTTATACAGTGAAAACAGTGAATCGAATACTTTATACATTAATCGTATTATTTAGGATTATTTTCACCTTTTATTTGGAGCTTAATGGATGCAAATCAAAAATAAATAAATATGCGAATGCAACATTTTCCATTTATAGTTACGACTGTTATTTATTTTCACCTTTCATTTGAAACGTAATTGATGCCTATATATGGTATAGTCGGGGGAGGAGTCTGTGGCCTAATGGTTAGAGAGAGTCGGACTCCCAATCGAAGGGGGTGTGAGTTCGAGTCTCGGGCGCGCCGGCAGTGAATTGTGGGTGGGGGGAGGGATGCATGTACAGTTTACTCTCTCCACCTTAATACTCATACTTAGGTGCCCTTGAGCAAGGCATCGAACCCCCCAACTGCTCCCCCGGGCCGCCGCAGCATAAAATGGCTGCCCACTGCTCCGGGTGTGTGTTCACAGTGTGTGTGGTGTGTTCACTGCTCTGTGTGTGTGCACTTCGGATGGGGTTAAATGCAGAGCACTAATTCTGAGTATGGGTCATACTTGGCTGAATGTCACGAATTTTTTTTTTTTTTTTTTTTTTTTTTTTTTATTATATATATATATATATATATATTATATATATATATATATATATATCTTATCATGCATATAAAATTAATGATTCAAAGAATTAAATTTTTAGAAGTTTTTAAAATAAAGAATATTGGAGTATATTTTAAAAGAAAATACTCTTTCAATCTTTCTACTTAAAAAACGTTCTAATTTCTGTGAAATTTACTAGCAGTTTCTTATTTATTTATTTATTTATTTATTTTATTTATTATTATTTTTTTTCAATGTATAGCCAAATCTGTTGGCTGACACATTTCTACCATCATACCATTAGCCTTAAGCTAAGACTAGTAAAAGCAAATTGAAGGGAACAAAAGCAGATGGTGAGGATGGGTTACAGTCAGTGGCGTTTCTGTCAAAGCTGAGATAAAATCAGCATATTGTTTGACTGCGAGGCACGTAAAGCCTCTTACTAGATTAATGAGGCCCTCATGTGTCACTCTTCCAACTCTTACACATCCATTCAGGAATGATGAAGGGGAAAAAACAGTGTTACGTTTACACACTTACGTGTTGGAAAGTAAAATTAAAAATTTAATATCTCAGTAGTTTCAGCAATGCAATCAAATGGAGACCTTCATCAATGTTGAGTATATTTTAAAAATTCATTGATGTTTATTTATTATATATTTCACATGTATGTAAATCTATATTTATTTCCAACTTAATATTATGTTGGGTTTTATATATATATATATGTATATAATACTTTTTTATTTAGTCTGTTGTAATATTTTTGCCGTATGGGTTACATTTTCCTCTGGGAGTGGAGACACCATTGAACAGTGCTGCTAAAGATTACCCACAATTCCTGTGTGCACAAAGCAGAACATAACATATTACATAGTGGGCATAAAATCATAGCCAGACTGCAGTTAAAAGAGCAGTTTTACCAGTGCAGCAACAATGACATGGTTTTCGTCTAATATGCCAAGGCACAGTCATTTAGACTTTTTGTTTAGGTTATTGTTTTGAATTGTTTAGTTGAATTTATTCATTTTCTTCCTGCTTCATTCTGGAAGAGTCTGGTGTCTTGAGAAAATCTTTTTCCTGGTACACAGATGTATTAAATCTGTAAGCCCTGTGAGTTTAGGGAATTTCTTTTGAATGAATGCTTAATGGTAATCATCAGTCGTTGAGAAGGACGAGGGACCACTTTCATCCTTCATAAACTATTTCATGCAGGAAAATATGAAGAACCCTTTGTATGCCCTAATCGCCCACCGCCGCTCCCAGCGTTCCTTCAGAGGAGATCCTCATGGTTGACTTTTCCAGAGGTTTCTACGGTTGGTGGTTTAAACAGGAGGCCCCTGTCAAGCAAACCCTCCTCCAGAAGATCTTTATTCTGGTTATCTGTTCCAAAACCCAGTGAGGTGCCTAATTAGTAAGCATTTCTAGGCATCATAGGCTCAATTTCAAACAGAAGATTAAAAGCACAATTTGTCTGTCTGTCTATGAGTCTGTCTGTCTATCTATCAGTCTGTCTGTCTTTCTGTCTGTCTGTCTGTATATCTATCAGTCTGTCTGTCTGTCTATCTATCAGTCTGTCTGTCTGTCTGTCTGTCTGTCTGTCTGTCTGTCTATCAGTCAGTCTGTCTGTCTGTCTCTCTATCTATCAGTCTGTCTGTCTGTCTGTCTGTCTGTCTGTCTATCAGTCTGTCTGTCTTTCTGTCTGTCTGTCTATCTATCAGTCTGTCTGTCTGTCTGTCTGTCTATCAGTCTGTCTGTCTGTCTATCTGTCTATCTATCAGTCTGTCTGTCTGTCTGTCTGTCTGTCTATCTATCAGTCTGTCTGTCTGTCTGTCTGTCTGTCTATCTATCAGTCTGTCTGTCTGTCTGTCTGTCTGTCTGTCTGTCTGTCTGTCTGTCTGTCTGTCTGTCTGTCTGTCTGTCTGTTTATCTATCAGTCTGTCTGTCTGTCTGTCTGTCTATCAGTCTGTCTGTCTGTCTGTCTGTCTGTCTGTGTGTGTCTGTCTGTCTGTCTGTCTATCAGTCTGTCTGTCTATCTATCAGTCTGTCTGTCTGTCTGTCAGTCTGTCTGTCTGTCTGTGTCTGTCTGTCTGTCTGTCTATCTATCAGTCTGTCTGTCTGTGTCTGTCTGTCTGTCTGTCTGTCTATCTATCAGTCTGTCTGTCTGTGTCTGTCTGTCTTAACTTTCCTTCTTTTTAACCTTTAAAAAATTCAAAAACTCCATCTGTCTATATATCAGTCTGTCTGTCTGTCTGTCTATCTATCTATCTGTCTGTCTGTCTGTCTGTCTGTCTATCTATCAGTCTGTCTGTCTGTCTGTCTGTCTGTCTGTCTGTCTGTCTATCTATCAGTCTGTCTGTCTCTGTCTGTCTGTCTGTGTCTGTCTGTCTGTCTATCAGTCTGTCTGTCTGTCTATATATCAGTCTGTCTGTCTGTCTGTCTGTCTATCTATCAGTCTGTCTGTCTTTCTGTCTGTCTGTCTGTCTATCTATCAGTCTGTCTGTCTGTCTGTCTGTCTGTCTGTCTATCTATCAGTCTGTCTGTCTGTCTGTGT
>NC_056596.1:1575266-1600266 GCF_018340385.1 Cyprinus carpio | reverse complement strand
CCATTTCTTCAACCACTCCGTATTGCAGCTCTTCTGGTGGCGATGGAGGCCGCCGTGAGTAATCTCAGACTCCATTCACCATCCCTGAGTTACTTGAACCATGCCGGCTGCCAACCAAAAGCATCACTTTCTCTTGAATCCACAATGGACTTCATCCAGCCCCTCCAATAAATGATGCCACACACAGTCATGCTGGTCAAAACAGCCTCAGATGCGTTGTCTTGACAACTGACTCTAAAACTGAATGAATCCACTCACTCTTAAGACAGGATTTGGTTCGAAGCCAATGTTTCATTATATTGGAGGACTAGCCCTTACTTTAGGCAAAGCATTTAGGTGTGTAAATCTTTATCTGTTTAGATAGTAAATCACCTGCAGATTTTAACTCAATCAAGTCGTCAATCATGTAGATTTTACATGGAAACAATAGAAATCCATTTTTTTTTTTTTTTGTAAATTGTTTAAAGCCTTAATGTTAAAATGACTTTACTGTTTGCAATTTTTTTTTTTTCTGTTATGTTTATGTAAATCTATTTAAAATATTTATTTAAAATTTTATATAACCAAGTATTGTAAATATACATTTAACAGAGGCAAACTGTGACTGTTTGTCAAACTTTTGTCAAAATAAATGTTTACTATATATATGTATAAAACACATACATGTTCACTCTCACTAGGTTTGGTACTGAACAAATTTTTTTTTTTTTTTTTATAAAATGTCAAAATATTTTACTACAAGTGAGTGAAAGTGAAAGTGACGTGACATTCAGCCAAGTATGGTGACCCATACTCAGAATTAGTGCTCTGCATTTAACCCATCCGAAGTGCACACACACAGAGCAGTGAACACACACACACACTGTGAACACACACCCGGAGCAGTGGGCAGCCATTTTTTGCTGTGGCGCGCCGGGGGAGCAGTTGGGGGTTCGATGCCTTGCTCAAGGGCACCTAAGTCGTGGTATTGAAGGTGGAGAGAGAACTGTACATGCACTCCCCCCACCCACAATTCCTGCCGGCCCGAGACTCGAACTCACAACCCTTCGATTGGGAGTCCGACTCTCTAACCATTAGGCCACGACTCCCCAATATATACTTATATACAATATATATACAATATATACTTTGTACTTTTTTTTTTTTTTTAGAATTCAAAATAACATAATATATACAATAAACTTTATATATAATCTCAAGAGAGTGAACATTTTAATTATTTACATGTATATAGTAACCCTATAATAGTAAAACCTACAATTTAACACGATTCGCTCCTGTCGTCCTGATGGTGTTTGTCTGTTTGCTTAAATTAATCTGGCTAGCACTAGAAAAGCTGTGTGGAAGTGACCAGTGCGCCATGCCGTCCCACTGAAGGTGATGTGTGTGTGGTCCTGACCGGTCAAAGGTCAGCGGAGGCCCTCGGCCAAAGCCTCTGTAGTGCTCCAAAAGCAATGACATTTATTCAGCTTTTTTTGTGCTGAGTTTATGAAAAGATGAGACGTTAGCTTGCAATTATCCTGGCCAGTGTTTACACCTCCACCTTCCTCTGCTCTGAGGAACACTGCCTCATTCTCAAATACTGGCTGCTCATTGAGAATTTAATATTAATATAAATATATTACATTTGTAGTTTTTTTTTTTCTACAAATTATAAGTTAGAAAAAACTTTATGTAAATATTTACAACTTTTTGTATATTATGTAAATTCTGACATTTAAAAAATGTTTTAATGGCATTTCTCATCAGTAGCAAAAATGCTAACACGCTGAATAAATAAATACTCAGAAACTGCTAGGAAATGTCATTTAATTACGTAGTTATAAAGTAACACAGTGAATTAAACATGACATTTTAAAAGCATAAAGTCTGAAATAATATTTTCTTGTATAACTCCAAATTCTCCAATAATCTTTGTTTTATTTACAACTTCAAAAAGTATTTTTTTTTTTTTTTTTTTTTTTTTTACAGTGGAGAATTCATATGTTCGATTCACTTCAAATCAGTTTTAATGAAGCAATTCAAAGCGATTCACTGATTCATAATTTAAAATAATGAGAAAGCATTTTTATTTATTTATTAACTTTTTTAATGTAGATAAATGTTGCAGTTCACTATGTATTAATACACTGGTGCATATTTGTGCATAATTTTTTTGTGTGAACAAAAATGTGGAAAAATTATTTTATTAACAGCCAAATGCAAATATATAAATTTTAATTAAATTAATTTATTTTCAAAAAAAAAAAAATTATACATATATATATATAATTTTTATGTTGTTGTTTGTTTGTTTGTTTGTTTTTTGGTATAACCCTGTCTGTCTTTGTTAGCCATAACATGAACTGTCTGCAGTGGTGACAGTAACTCGCCTCATCTCTGAAACAATACAGTCTGTACCCAAACTGATGATGGAAAGAAACGCAATGATAATTTCTCTTCTTTCAGACGGAGGTTCAGTGCGGCCGCAGGGCCGATCATCGTCCGGGAATCTGACAACACCAGTCCTGAAAGACTCATCGACAGGAAAAAGCAAGTACAAGCCTGATTTGTAATTGAGACGACAGATGGTTTTACTTAATCAGCCATTCTGGAGAAAATCAACAGTGTTGAATTGATAAAGAATTGTGGTTTAGAGGAATAATCAATGATTCATGAAGGACTCATGAAGTATTTATGTTCTCATTTCAATGCAAAAAATCATTATCTTCATCAGTTTTTTTAGTCTTGTTGTCCAACACAAATATCTTAATATCCTTGAACCAAGATTTATAAATCTGATTAAATATAATGCACTTCCACAGACAGATGGAGACATTCGGTAATGAGTTTTCTGTTTAGTTGCTGTACTGTCTGTCTATATCCAACATTATTTCCTACATTCCCATTTTATGTGTTTGTGGAATTATTTTTAATTATTTTTTTGTTTTATTTCTTTGTTTGTTTGATTTGTTTTATTTATAATTTAGTTTTATTTATTTGTTTGTTTAGTCTATTTTATTATTATTTATTTGTTTCATTTATTAATTGTTTCATGATTTATATACTTTTTGTTTTATCAGTTTATTATTTTTGTTTTAATTTAATTTTCCTTAATAATTTTTTTAACCTTCTTTTTTATTCGTTTAAATTAATTAATTAAATTTGTTTTATCAATTTATTATTTTGTTTATATTTTTTGCTTTATGTTTTTATGTTATTTAAGTCTGATTTATTTGTACTTATTTATTTTGGTTTTATTTTTAATTATTTATTTACTTTTTTATTTGTTTGTTTTGTCTTATAAATTTATTTGTCTAATTTACCAATAAATTACATTTAATTCATAATATATATATATATATATATTTATTATTATTTTTGTATTTTTTTTTTTATATATATATATATATATATATTATTATTTTTTTATTTTTTTTTGACCATTTTACATTTTAAAATTATTTTGCACTCCATTCAGATATCTAACGACCACTTCTCGTCCTTTTTTTACTCTTAAATACCCCAGATTATAAAAGTAAACTGATTTGGGAACACAGTTTCACGTTGACTTTATAGAAACGCCTCTAAATGCACACTGAGAATAATCTCATATTTCAGTCATTATTTGGGGTTACAAGCAGCATGTTTCTCATGCAGATGTGTTTCAGGACGAGTCACGCAGCTGGAGATGATGGGCTCTGGGTGGTCCGTCACTGCATCTAATCACTGTCACATTGTTCTCGACTGTGCGAGACTTGCACTTCTGAAACATGGAAAAACTGCGACTTTGCCACGTTGCGTGATTGGGTTTCAATCAAATCCTGCGACGCAATTCCTATAAAGCGCTAATGTAGCGGCACACGGGCGTGATTGATGCACTCCATCCCGTCACTTATTAAAGGTCATCAAGGTCTTTTGTTCCTCTTTGTGATGGGATGCAGGAATGTGTTTGCTCCGAAATGTGTTGAAATCCCACAGACCTCCTCCAGCTTCTTTGATGGCATTTATTGGTACCAAAACAAAAACACGTTGATGGACAATGCAACAAAAAAAAGCTGTTTTAAAAGAGAAGTGCATGCATTAATAATGATCGGCTGTTGCACGCCAGGCCTGATTATTCATAGCTGTTCATGATGATCTTGTGAAGACCGACTATTAGGGGTTTAACATGTATTTCTGTCTCTCTATCCAACATTATTTCCAACAGTATTATTTTATGACTGTGTGTACGTGTTTGTTTGTTTTTATGTATTATGCTTTATTTATTTTTTATTTTTTTTGTGTTTTTGTTTTTTCTCTTATTTGTGTATTTATTGGTTTTTATTTATTGTTTGTTTATTTTTAATTAAAAAAAACGTGAGCAAAGATCACACACACAGTATATATATATATATATACTGTGTATATTTGCATTGTGTATAATATCGCATTTTCCTTTTTTAAATCAGAAAGTGTTGCCAAGTTCAGCTGACAGCAGAGCGCTTGGATAATATTGGTTTACAAGATAGTTTATCCATGAAGCCGTCATTGGTCATGTGTCATCTCACTCATTTTCCTTTTTTAAATCAGAAAGTGTTGCCAAGTAAATCAAAAAACACACACACCTGAAAAACATGAAGCCGTTCGGTCGAGTTCCTCTGATGACGCCTGTGTGTTCTGGGTAGGTGCAAAGCTCCAGTAATTGAAAACACACTCACACCTGACAGCAGCTCTACACACAGAGTAATACACCCAGTGAAATCAATCACCCAAATATTTATCACATGCATGAGTGCTCTGTGTTCGTCTCAGCCCTGATTCATTAAGGTGTTAGTCGTAATATCTCACAGGATGAGCCAAACATCGTTGTTTGGGGTTGTGTTCTTGCAAACCCAGACAAAACAGCAGTCTTGTTTTGTTTTCAGATTGAGAAACCCTAAACCTCAGGGTTAAAGCGGCCTGATGTCATTAATCTGAGAATAACCATTCCTGAGATTGACATACCGGGGCGGACAGTGTTCACGCTGTAAAAACTCCCTGAAGTGCTGGAAATTGTCACTTGTGTAATGCTAAAGTAAAGGTGTTGTAGGTTTTCTGTGTGCTCGCAACAAACTTGAGCTCTCAGACAGCCATTCACTTTAAATAAAGCTGCAATTCTGATTTAAACTCACAGTGTGAGAAATTAAGTAGCATGTATTTATTTGTTTTTTTTTTATTACTTTTAGGAGGAAACAGGATTTCAGAGGCATTGCAGAAATGTTTTGTCTTTACTCACGTTACGCATAAGATCATTAAATGCATTACTGGATTTCATGCATGCATCCTGAAAAATTAAAAAAATAATTAAATTACAGAATTTTTTTTTTTACTTTTCAGTTAGCTTATATATATATTAGTTTTAGTAATTTTGTTTTTGTCATTTTTATCAGCTTTAGTTTTTATTTAGCTTCACCTTATATTGTTTCATTAATTTTAGTACTTAAACTTTTAATCTAATATTCATATTTTATTCATTTTCAGATTTATTTCAGTTAATGAAAACTATTTTGCATAGCTTTATTTTTATTAAGAATAACAACAACGATTGAATTAAAAAGCTTTTTTTTTCATTGCCACCAGTTATTTTAGTATCTTTTACATAATGTTATAATATAAATATTTTGCATTAGCTTTTATTTAAAAATTTTGATTTGGTCATTTTGAGTATTAGTAATTTTATGTCATTTTTGTCATTTTATCAGTTTTAGTTTTTATTTATATATTTAGCTTTAATTTCAGTTTTAGCTTTAGTAATTTTAGTACTTCATCTTTTAATTTTATTTCAGTTAGTTCACAAGCAACATTTCACATTTTTATTTGTTTCTCGAGTTTACATTTTTTCCATCTAATATTCATGTTCTACTCTATTTGAGATTTATTTCAATTAATGAAAGCTATTTTGATACACATCATGTAATATTCACATTTTATTCTATTTCAGATCTATTTAAGTTAATAAAACTTTAAATTAATGAAAATCTAAAACTCAGTTTTAATTTTAGTTAGGAAAAACAGCACTGATTCTCACCATCTGAATTCCAAAGCATCTGTTTCCATTGTCACCAGCAGTGCACGCTGTAAACTCCCTGAAGTACTGTACATTTTCCAAAGGCTGTGTTTAGTGTCACGTGTGTAATGCTAAAGTGAAGGTGTTGTCGTTTTTCTGTCGTACTCGCAAGCTTGAGCTCTCAAACAGCCATTCACCTCGCCTGCAGATCCTCAGTCCCACTGAGAACATTTTCCACATCGATTGACGACATTGCTTTGGTTATTTCTCCAATAAATGCACCATCAAACTTGACCTCCGTTCTGCACAGAGCCATTGCATGCCACTGCTGGAAGTTCCTCTGGCCAGCGCTCTTAAGATGTTGTTCGTTAGCCTGTTTGAGTTTTTCTGTTATTGCTTATGTACGACTCTAGCAGCCAGCACTATTTTATTCAACAAACAATGTGTTTTTCTTTTCTTCTGAAGAGCACATTTGTTTCAAATGTCACTCACGGCAATAAAAGCCAAATAATTATGTGCTCGTCATAAATAAAGTTACTTCTAAACATCCTCACGGACGTCATAAAGCGTCACGTAAAGAGGGTGCTTGGGGTTTTCTGAGCCGTTCTTTGACTCAGAACTCTGAATTTTCATGAGTGTGGGATAAATCCCAATAGGCCACACTTCCGTACGCTCCGGCTCTGTATACTCTGGCTTTGGATGGGAGCTCAGTTCTGGTTATAGGCGGTTTTTGTAAGTTATGAGGAGTCACGCGTCTCGATCGAGTGCTTTGGGTTTAGGTAGGTGAAGACTAGCCTCCTCAAAACCCATTAAAGTCGCATTGGAAGCAATTGACCCTAATGTTTCTGAGAAGACAGAAATAAGTCTTCCATCTCTCTTGTGTGTGTCTGCCACCTGTTGGGCTTCAGGAAAACATCAGCGCTCATCAAATTTGGTGTTTTTTTCTTCCTCACAAATGCCAGCTGTAACAGTAGATCTCTGGGAACTCTTGAGATCAATGGCTCTAATCAGCAGACGTCCAATTCAGAGGTTTTAATAATAGTGAGAGGATGTTTTTGTGTGCTAACAAAGCTTAGGTTATAGATATCGGACGTTTCCGCTCGTCAGTGTGACGATTGACCTCAATGTCAGTCAGAAACTCAAGCGTGTCTCATTGCTGCGTTCAAGCTAAATGTAACTCATTCTTGGTCTTATGGTGCAAGATTCGTATTACAAATTGTCTAAATTCAATCACTCCGTCTCCAAAACCATCCAGAGAAGAAACTATTGAGATCTTGTTGATGTTCTTTCCTTATAGATATTAGACTTTAGCCAAAATATTAGACATTAACCTGCTGGAGAAGCTTAAACCAGCCTAATAGGGTTTTTGTTGGGCTTAGTTGGTTTAAACTGGTCTCCAAGCCTGGTCTTCAGAAACATCTCATCAACGTCTTTCAAATCAACATGTGAGTTTCTTAAAGCACGTTCTTGGACTGTATTGTTCACGATTCAAATTGCAAGTTTAAAAAAGATTGTCAGAATGCAATTGCTTAATCTTGAAAACGATTCAATCAGTTCCTAAAAGAAACAATTGAGATCTTGTTTTTTTTTTCCTTAGAGATGTTGCATTGCACTGCTGGGGAAAAAAGCTTAAACCAGCCTATTATATGGTTTATATTGTATAAACTGATCTCCCAGTCTGGCCAAAGTGGTCTTCAGCTGGTTTAGCTTGTCGAAAAGTGTCCAAAACCCTTGTATAACCAGCCAAAAGACCAGAATAGGAGACCAGTAAGCTTGTATAGCTTGGTTTAAGATGGTATTTTTAGTAATATACGGTCCAAAAACCTATTAATATGACTCAAAACTAAATCAACTCCAACCCTGTCCCATCCTACATTTAATCTTCTTGAATATAAGTTTACATCCAAGTTCACATTACAAAAGTGTCCAGGACCATAAGAGACAACCAAACCAGTTTAGACTGATTTAAAATGCTATTTTCACTAACACAAGGTTGCGAAACTGCCTCAAAACTGAGATTATCTTCTTGAATATCCGAAGTTTATTTCGGAAATACGTTGCATTACAGAAGTGACGTGTTGCGAAGCGCATTTAATCTGTTGTGCATTATTTCCAGTGAGCAAATGCGTAACTGTTGGGTTTCTGTTTGAGTGGCGTACCTGTGCATTTAAAACTGCATCTCGATGTGTTTTCACCGAGCGTTTTTGTTTGAAATGATGAGAAACAATGGCAGAAGGGGAAACTCCCCCCAAATTTTCATTAAAAGAACTCGCATATATCTTAAAACATGTGTTGTGGTGAGGGACGGGGGATGCTGGCCAGGAAAATGCAGCGGGGGGAGCGCGGTTTTGTGTGTGTGTGTGTGTGTGTGTGTGTGTGTGTGTGTGTGTGTGTGAGAGAGAGAGATACAGCCCCGTCATCTGCCTGTCCCAAAGCTGGGCCTCATCCCATATGGACTCTTCCGGTCTCAAGATCCAGAGAGCCTCCCTTCCCCATGAGCCCTGAGTCTGACCACCACCCCACCAACACACACGTCACACGCATGCAGCCCAAGGCCGATGTGTTGTGCTCCAGCGGCGTCTGTGGGTGGCATTGAGGATGGATGGGGCATTTCTCTGGGCTTTATTATCCCCGTGCAGCGCTGCAGGCAGCTCCATATGAAACCAAGTACAAATATTGGGTGAAGTTCTTAATTATACATATATAAACATTAAAAAACAAAAATATACAAAAAATAATTCTTAATTATACATATACATACAGTACAGACCAAAAGTTTGGAAACATTACTATTTTTAATGTTTTTGAAAGAAGTTTCTTCTGCTCATCAAGCCTGCATTTATTGAATCAAAAAATACAGAAAAAACAGTAATATTGTGAAATATTTATTACAACTTAAAATAATAGTTTTCTATTTGAATATACTTTAAAAAAATAATTTATTCTTGTGATACAAAGCTGAATTTTCAGCATCATTACTCCAGCCCTCAGTGTCACATGTAACATCCAGTCTATCACATGATCATTTAGAAATCATTCTAATATTCTGATTTATTATGAGTGTTGGAAACAGTTCTGCTGTCTAATATATTTGATGAATAAAAGGTAAAAAATAACTGCATTTTATTCAAAAAAAAAAAAATTCTAATAATATATATTCTAATAATATATTTTCTTTACTATCACTTTTTATCAATCTGTAACACATCCTTGCTGAATAAAAGTATTGATTTTATTTAAAAAAAAGAAAGAAAAAAAAATGACTGACCCCAAATTACTGACCAGTATTGTATATTGTTATTACAAAATATTTATATTTTAAAAACATAGCTTCTTTTTTTTTTTTTTTTTTTACTTTTTATTCATCAAAGTATCCTAAAAAAGTATCACATGTTCTGAAAAAAATATTAAGCAGCAGAACTGTTTCCAACTTTGATAATGAATCGATCATATTAGAATGATTTCTAAAGGATCATGTGATAATGATCCTAAAAATTCAGCTTTGCATCACAGAAATAAATGATAATTTAAAGTACAATAAATTTAAAAACAATTATTTTAAATTGTAATAATATATCACAATATTACATTTTTTTTTCTGTATTTTTGATCAAATAAATGCAGGCTTGATGAGCAGAAGAAACTTCTTTCAAAAACATTAAAAATAGTAATGTTTCCAAACTTTTGGTCTGTACTGTATATATTTAATGTGTGTATATACTATATGTGTGTGTGTGTGTGTGTGTGTATGTGAGAGAAAGTTTATTTATGAAATGTTGGGGTTCACCATCTGTCATGGTTTCTTATTACATCAAATAAAAATACTTGACAATAAAAACATCAAAATGTATGCTAATGCATGATCTTGTTTTGTAATGTGATGCATTTCCAAAATAAATGTTGGTTATTCAAGAAGATAAAATGTTATTAGAGTTAATTTTGGGGCAGTTCCCTAGGTTTTGGAACCTTATATTGTTGAAAATAACATTTTAAACCAGTCTAAACTGGGTTTCTGGTCTGTTGGCTGGTTTCTGTAAGCAGATTTGTGAGTGTCGACTTTAACTCATTTACATTCGAAAAACATTTTGAAAACATTAGAAATACATTGTGGAAACAGTTGTCCTGTTTTCACAGAATATTATTAACATAACATTGATGAAAATGACTGAACGTTGTTGAATTTAAGTATAATTCTTAAAATTTAATTCTAAAATGTTTTTTTTTTCTTAAAATTTAAACTTAATTTATTAAAAATTGAAAGATCTTTTTTATTTATGTATTGCACTTCTTTTTTTAAAGTCTCATCAAAAGTTAATTTTTTTTTTTTCTGACACTTTAAACCAGTCTGAACTGGTTTGCTGGTCTTAGCTGTTTTCGGGAGCATCAGCCTCGGCTAATTCACATTCTGGAAGCATTGAGAACACATTACAGTCATGTTGTGGAAAGAGTGAAAACATCCTGCTTTCACAGAACTTTTTACCTAATTTGTCTAACTTAACAATATTTGAACCATAAAATATAAATTCACAATTTTTTTTTTCTTTCACTTTTTGCACCATCTTGGATGTTTTTCCTGTTCAACATATAAACCTACCTCATTTTGACAAAAACTTGTTGCCTTAGTTTGACCAAAATCTTAGGAGAATTATTGGAACGGCTCCCTAAGTCTTGTAAAGTCTCATATTATGCTTTTCTTTGTCATATATTGTCATTTTTAGTGCTTATCGCATCTCTCTTCATGCATTAATGATTTAGAGGCAGTTTTTCTGTCTTCAAAGCGTGTATTGTGACGGTAAACCTCAGTCGACACACAGAAGAGGAACGTTAAACCATGATAAATGGTTCCCTCACTGTTCCATTGTCTTTGTAAAGCCGCTGCTTTTGACCGCAGCGGTCATGAGCGAGCTACGGCTGAGACTCGTCTCTCCATCTGCTGAAATGAGCTTGGGCCGCCCGCTTCAGTCCCCTGACGTTGAGGAAAGACAGTCTCGGTTCAGTGGCCGCGCACTAAAAGGGATGTGGTCATAAACGGCTCCATTCACCCGGTCCCTCTGAACGCTGTGACCAAGTTTCCACTGCTGAGGAACGAAGAGCACTTAGTTCGATCTATCAATGCATGGCATGACCATAGCGAGTCGAACAAGAGGATTGTGGGAATGATTGGCTTTCCCTGGCATGCGTTAAGGTCTTAAATTGACCAGTATGTAAAACCAATGTCCTTTCATTTCTGGAGTCGACTGAGCCAAGTTACACGGAAAGTTTGATTTACTAATGATTTGAATCAACCCGAGCAAATTATGGTCAAATTATAAGCTGGTGAAATAATTGAATTACTCATTTTTACCAGGGCACCTAATTCTATACGGGGACTTTTCGAGTTGCGTGCATACTTTACCCAGAGATGGGAAGGTTACTCTAAAAATGTATTCCAGTACAAACTAATAACGAATTATAAGGCTGGAAGATATAAATAATATCTCAGTATTTTTCAGCCTTGGCGATTTCTCTCAGTATTTCTGTATTTGCTTTGAAATTACTTATTAGTGTGTGTGTTTTTTTTCATTTCAACCTAATAGAAGTAAAAATCTAGTGAAAAGTAAACATTAACCCATTTTCATGTGATATGCATTAATGCATGGTGATAAACATCAATATTTATTTACATATATTTTAATAAAACGTTTCATATGAGGAAAAATAACATGCAGAGTTCTGTGAACATTTGTGATGATGCAACTCCAGACATTAACTGATGGACTGGTGGATTATTGGGATGTTTTTATCAGCTGTTTGGACATTTGCTCATTCTGACGGCACCCATTCACTGCAGAGCATCCATTGCTGAGATACTGATACAATGCTACACATAAAAAAAAATGAGATAAAATAATAACAATATTCACAAAAATCTCACATTTTTGTGAAAACTTCCAATAAAAACACACATACACAAAACAATACAGTAGACTTCATAAAAAAAAGGAGTAGAAATCTAAAAATAATTTTTAATGACACAGATGGTGATACATTCAATACATTAAGCAATGCAAAGTCTGTCTACACAAGCATACAATCAGTGTCGAGTCGTCAACTCCATATTCATTTGTCTTTCTTTAAACCCTGTGAAGGATGAGCTCACAGAAACGCCTTCAGTTCCACATCCAAAGGCAGCTGAAGAGGAAACCAGTGGGAAATAAGCAAAAACATGCTTTACATTCTACAATTAAATTCAGAGCAGCAAATAATGTTTATTCCACCAAAAACATAGTGGTGTCTAAAGCACGGTATCACTCCCATCATGAATCTTTCTTGTCAGTACTAGTGAGACATGTTACTCTTGTAAAACTTTAGTTGGACAAAAGCATATTAAAAACAGTGTAATTGCACTGAAAGAAAATGTGATTTTCCAGTTAAAATATCGACACATTTTTAAAACAAAATAAATTTACTTGAGAAGCAACACTGCATAAGACGTTACGTTTTTTGTTTTTTCTTGAATAATGTATCTTCAGTATCAGTGTACATTGTCTTACTGCACTGAAAGATTGATTCACTTGTTTTAATTATAAGCACATTAAAAACAATTGACATAATCTGCCAGTGCAGTAAGACAGAATACACTTATATTGAAAATACACGTCTTAAAGTATCATGTCCTTAAGGCAATTCATCTTCGAGATCTGAAGATGTTCAATCTGGAGAACTCACATTTCTGCAGTGTGTACATCAGGATGGGAAGTCATTTAGAAAGATGCATGCTAATGCTTTTGCGATTTCATAAATGGACACCTAAAATATTCAAACTGAAAGGTTGATGTTGATGCTTTTAAAACCAAAACTCGGACACATGAATGATGATGATGTTCCTGTGAGAAACGACTCCGTTTGTGACGTTGTTCATTGCCAGCTTCAATACGGTGCTCACAGGAAACCAGGGGCTTCACCTGTCTGACCACACCTGTAGATGACTAAATACAGTCAGGAAAAGGGTTTATACACTCACACCACAGCTAAATGTGGTCCAGATCTGTTTTACCCTCAAATCAGGTGACAAACATCAGTTTTTAGTATGAAAGCATACAAAAAAAATTACATTGAATCTGAAATTTTCATTTCCAGACTAGGCCACTTTCATGACATTAAACTAGATAAATAACTGTTTGTTTTTATTTGAGCCTCACAAATAAAGTGCAGAAACATAGTTTATTGTCTAGCAATCTCATGAGAAAATTTCATAAAAATTCTTGCCATTTTTAGGGAAATAAAGTAAGCATGAAGGTCTACCCTTAAACTTAAATGTCAGTGGGGCATAAGAAGATTGTACGAAAACATATGAAAGAGAGTGTTTGAACTTATACGAATTAGCCATTAATTGGCCAAAATGTAAATCAGTTTTCAATCTGGAGTGTGTTGATGTAAAAAGCATGAATAGAAGTAGTATGTGAATGCAAATGCAATTTGCATGCGCTTGACTTCATGCAAACTTCGCGACAAAAAGAAAAGATCGCATTGCGAATGTGTTGCTATAGCGAACATTAGCATAAACCGATCGAGGCCACTTTTATGCATGGAAATACATTGGATAAATATGTTTTTTTTTTTTTTTGTCAATAAATAAAGCTGGTTTTGAGCAGAAAATCCGAAATCTTGTGGGAAAACGTAACTAGTTTACGAGATCGTGATTTCGCATGCATTCGTACAATGCGATTTGTATGGAAATGGGAGATTTTTAGACAAAAAAAAAAAACAAATTCATGCAAATTAGCCAACAGTTTGCCAAAATGTAAAGTAGAACAGTGAAAAATATATGAGTGCAAATGCAAGTTTATACACATACTTGACTTCATGCAAACTCTGTAATTCACACGACAAAAAGAAAAGTATGTATTGCAAGTGGTGCGATAGCGAACATAAAGCATCTTTTCGTTTCCGTTTTTGTGCATGGAAATACTTTGGATAAATATCTGTTTTTTTTTTTTTTTTTGTCCATGTGAGGTTATGCCTCACAAATACATAAAGTTGACGTAAAGTTGAGCAGAAAATTGGAAGTCTTATGAGAAAACATAAGTGGTGATTTTGTATGATTCCAAAAATGTGATTTTTAGAAATAATTATTTTTAGAAATCTAGAAACGGTTACAAATTTCCCTGAGACTGTATTAATGTAAACATAGCATGAACAGTGAACGCAAAGTGAATGCAAAGTTGCACAAACACGAGCATACAAACTTTGCAGTTCACACAAAGACGCATTGCAAGCGGTGCTGTAAGGAGCATTAGCACAAACTGTCTTTTTCTCTGTCAGAACAACTACTGTTATGGTGGAGCAACAGTTTGCATAGACATTTCAAAGAAACTTTAGCACAGTAACCTAAAAACACAAGGTAAACTATGCTCTGCATTGGCCAAGCGTTAACATCTGTGTTTGCGTTCTTGTGTCTGTCCTTAGTTAAATGTTTTGGCTTTAAAGCAGGCTCTGAAGTTTAAAATTATGGATCTTTTGTCATTTATAGAGACAAAACATTGTCATAATTATGTCTGGGGCTCTAATAAGTGGTGGTAACATAACAGACACAAAGTTTATGAAAATAAGAATAATTCACGGCCATTATACAGCGACTCAAAGGAGCAGCACATACTAAAGCTGAATGATGGATGCGACGCTCACTGTTACAGAAACAAAGAAAACAGCGAGACATCCTCCGTTACAGGCCTGGCAGACAACACAAATAATCAAACAAAGCTTGAAAAAATAACGCTGAAAAATAATAAAAAAGCTAAAAAAACATAATCAAAACATAATTTAATCTCATACTTTTCTTATTAATCCCGTTCTTATTAAACTCTTTAATTTTAATACATAAAAATAAAACAAAAAAAAAATGTAAATTCAAAATTCAACCTGTAACCCACAAAAAATTCTAATAAAAAAAATAATAAACTAATAAGAAAAACACATATACACACCTTCATCATAAAGCTTTGAAACCTTTGTGAATCTTTTGTTTTGACTCAGATGTTCGGATCTGGCCAACTCAGGGAAGTTTTATAACATAGGGTCAGTTTTAATTCATTTTAATAAACATACATGTATTATAAAAAGAGACAGTGATAGTTAATTGTATTCTTTTAGGCCTAAATAAGTCCTGCCTAAAAACAACAAATAAACAAACGGACGCCTCATCACATCATATGACCACAAAACACTAAAAAAACAAAACAGTAATAATAACCACTATTACAAAAAACAATTTAGTGATGTTTTTGTCTTTTTACAGGATAACATATCGCCATTTACTTCTTAGTACAGAAATCAGATGCTTAGACATGAGGGTGAGTAAATGACAAAATATTAATTCTTGGTTGAACTGTTCCTTCTATTCCTGTGGTAGAGTAATAAATATATACAGTGAGTTTGATCTGTCCAAGAAACATGCACTAGTACATAACTTGACACGACATAACAGCTGGACCTTGTAAAAAAGGTCAGACTGTGAGACCAGAACTAGACAATATTCCATCTAAAGTATGCGCCACTCATTTCTATATAAACTAATAAAATATAAGAAAAAATGTTTTATATTATTTCAGTTATTACCGTGTTTCAGTGCTTGACACTTA
Source organism: Cyprinus carpio (assembly GCF_018340385.1). Lineage (NCBI taxonomy): Eukaryota > Metazoa > Chordata > Actinopteri > Cypriniformes > Cyprinidae > Cyprinus > Cyprinus carpio. The sequence continues at coordinate 1,584,639 of NC_056596.1, read as the reverse complement.
CTCGTTTCCCAATTACTGTGTAAGTTGAAAAATTTACCAGAGCATTAAAAACTTGAGGGATGTAATGAAAACAAATCAAATACTCTGATTTTCACAACGCTATCTCACGGCCAATTTGTACGTATTTTAGGAGGTGGCTCATTCATATGAATTCGTACGATCTCACTTGTACGGTTTTGTATAATTTCTGTGACTGTTAATTTTAGGGGTGGGGAAAGGTGTGGTCCTATGTATGAATTCTTATGAATTTTCCACCTTGTAAAATATGTACGATTAAAAAAAAAAAAAAAAAAGTGAGCTCATACGAATTAGCCACCTTTGTCAAATATGTACGAATTGACGTGAGATAGGGTTGTTTTTTTCCCTAATAAAGGGATACAAGGAGATATTTAGAAGCAGAATGATTTATTTCATTAATTCATTTTATTAGGTTTTGGATTTGGATGTATATTTAGACATCACATGTTCAAATGTTATAACTACTTCATTGTAGATCATGCATTGTATTTTGTATGTTTTATGTTTCTCATTATGCAGGTCAGTTTTGACCACGAAGATCACGTGTGACTTTTTCATTGTTTTTTTTCTTTTCTTTTTTTTCTTTGTTGCTTGAAACCACTTAGCCTTTTCTAATCATCCCCACAATTTTGTTTGTGTGTTCATATGGGTAGTGCCACAAAAGTCACCAAATTTTGTACCATTCTCATGAAATAAAAAAAATACAAAATTTTGAAAAGTAACATTTTTCAGTCTAAAATATCTGAAGACCACTAGAGGAATAATATAGAAACAAACTCTACACAAATGTGCATACTTAACACCCGTTCTTGCATTATTGTGGCATAACACACTATTTTAGTTGTACAAAAACAGCCTATTACACCACGTGATATTGCAAACCAGTATTTATTAGTCAAGTCAAGTCTGCTTTATTGTCAATTCTTCCACATGTACAGTACATACATACAGAGAATCGAAATTGCGTTACTCTCAGACCCCCGGTGCAAACAGATAACACTAACAGTAGAGCTTAAAAAAATCTAGATCAAATATAAAATATAAGATAAAACTATACAATAAGGGAATGTAAAAAAGACATAATAGAAAAAAATAAATATAAAAATAAGGTTAAATAAAAGCAGTGCAAGGCACATGGCAGATAGAGTGCAAACCAGTGAACAAACAGTGCAGATAAAAAGATTTTTAGTGCATAAAAAAAAAAAAGAAGCTTATTCAGTCTGATTAAAGTGACAAAAGGGCTCAAGAGCAGTTATTTTATTTAAACTGACTGATGAGGTGGTAGAATGACGTCAGTTCCATGGTGAATGAGGTAGTGAGCAGCAGACCAATGCTGCACAAAGTGACTGGTGCATGTCATCGTATGTTAGGGGGGGGGGGGGGGGGTGGTAGGACCTGGAGATGTGGGAATAATATTTAAATAATATTATTATATTATTTAAATTTATTTTCATAATCGTAAACTGGTTTGTAGTGCAGATCATGTTGTCATTTACTGAACTTTGTTATTCTCCTAGTTATTTACCTACAGCAGTGAATGAATCAGAAGTCGCTCACATTCATGGACAATGGCTTACTTTTGCAACAACGTTTAGAATGCAATGTGTTCTTGTGTTGCTTTATGAATTATTCAGATGCAATTCAAAATGCAATGATGCACAATAATGTTTGCTAGAAGCAAAGCAAGTTATAGGGCGTTTACACAGTGTTTCAGGAAGTTTAAAATCACCCAGCATTGTTTTGTTTAGAACTAAATGCTGAATGTGTCTGCGGTGGCTTTCCAAACGATGAAGCTCCCACGCTCATTTTAAAATGCCATTAAAGAGCATGAAGACTGCAAATAGCTTTAGTTAAATGCACGTTTGCCGTGTACACACATGCCACAAAACAAAGCTGGGTCGATGCCAACAGCCATTCGTCATTTTCAATGGCTACGTGGGTTGTGATATTGAAGGTTTACATGTAAACAGTGCAATTTCTGGTTTTCTGGTCACTCCAGCTCTAAGAGGAAATGTATGACAGGATCCAAAATGGGCAGGTTTAACACTAGGGACAAATGCAAGGAATGAGTTGCTCAACCACAGTATTGGATAATGACATGCTAGCTGATGGGTTATGCAGGAAAGGGCAACGGAGTCGGCCCACATAGCCAAAATGCCAAGGTTTATCTGCGCCAGGACGCCCAGTAAACTCACCCCCAACGCCGCACCGCACGAGGGTTGTTGGGAAGTGCGGCTGCGTTATTCAAATGGCCCTAAACAAGTGGAAAGCGGACATGACTTTTACTTGCTCTCTTTGAAAGGCCACATGTGAGGTTTGGTGTCTCAAGCTCAATTAGCAATGAATCATTGCGGTCAACTCGCCGGACTGAAGCTGGAATGTTTGTTCCAGTCATACCTCCATTTAAAAACCACACTGTCATGTTTTACAACTGATCACTTGTATTCTATATCAATGAAAGCTGAAGTGCAGTTTATTCGGTGTTAAACTCTGCTGGAGTGGCATTCTGGGAATTTGAAGTACTTGCAACCCATAATAATGGATAATGTAGTTGAGTGCGTGTCATTATGAGGCACTCAAGGCTGCCACCTACAGGTAGGCTAGTGAAATTATTGATGTTCACGTACTGTTGATGCATATTTTAAATGATTAGTGACATTTTTAAAATGTTTAGATACAGTTTGGTCTGTTACGGTTTGACATTTTTGCAAGCTAAATTTGTGGCATTTTTTTCTGAAGTAAAATTAAATACAATTATTGAATGATGTGACAAAATATTTCTAAATTAGTAAATTACTATACTAAATTTAAAAGACATTTTCATCCAAAAATACTAAAATTATGAGTTTGAAAATGTGAAAAACTTGTTTTATTCATGGTATTCCTTATTAGTTATATTTTAAGGGGTCTTATAACATGTAATGTAAAGATGCGTTATGTATGTGTGCTTTTTTATTCACTTTAATGTCTTCATTTATGGTTTTGATTTATTGAGTTATTAGTTAAATTTAAGAGTTAAAAAATTTTTATTGAAAGGTGAAATGTGTTTGTGCAATTTCTAAACAGGTAAAACAAGTTTTTTAAAATTTCTTTAAAATTTAGAATAGTAAATTAGTATTGTTTTGTCATGTCATATCAATGATTTTATTTAATTTGACTAAAATGCCACACAAAAATGTTAAACCATAATAGACCAAACTGTAAGAAAACCTTTTCAAAATATATAAATTTTAATCGTTTAAAAAAATGCATCAAAAATATGTAAAAGTAAACATTTTTAAAAGTGCAGTAAAACTTCTCACCATTGTAGAATTGATGGTTTGATGTGGTTATTAGTTAGATTTAAGGGATTGGATAATGTTTTATGTGAAGTGTGAGATTTTGTGCCACTAGCGACAAAGTAAAAAAGAAAAAAAAAAAGTCCTATTCCGCTGACGTTAACTAATAGCCAAATAGCTATTTAATATATATTAATATTTTGAATAAATGCAATTCTTTTTAACCTTTTATTCATCAAATATATTAGACAGCAGAACTGTTTCCAACACTCATAATAAATCAGAATATTAGAATGATTTCTAAAGGATCATGTGATAGACTGGATGTTACATGTGACACTGAAGGCTGGAGTAATGATGCTGAAAAAAATTCAGCTTTGCATCACAGGAATAAATTATTTTTTTAAAGTATATTCATTATAGAAAACTATTATTTTAAGTTGTAATAATATTTCACAATATTACTGTTTTTTTCTGTATTTTTTTATCAAATAAATGCAGGCTTGATGAGCAGAATAAACTTCATCCAAAAAAATTAAAAAAAATAATATTTCAAAACTTCTGGTGTGTGTCCTGCAATATATAATATATATATATATATATATATATATATATATATATATATATATATATATATATATATATATATATATATATACACTCAAAAAAAAAATGACACTTATGACTGGTTTTGTGGTCCTTTTTTTTTTTTTCGCAAAGCATATTACTGATGATAAATACATTTTTGATATATTTACAGTAGGAAATTGACAAAATATCTTCATGGAACATGATCTTTACTTAATATCCTAATGATTTTTGGCATTAAAAAAAAACTATAATTTTGACCCATACAATGTATTTTTGGCTATTGCTACAAATAAACCCCAGAGACTTAACACTGCTTTTGTGCTTCAGGGTCACAAATTCAACAAACATATTTTTTATTTTTGCAAACTATACGTTCTATCAGTTCCAGATCCCAGTCCCAGCAAATATGTTGCGGATGCAGTTTCATGTTGTCTTTAATCGTTAGAAGTCTTGTTTTATTGTGTAACTCCTGGCGTAGCGTCTTCTCGTCTCCTTGCGGCCCTTGGATGCGTCAGAGATCAGTTCTGATGGATGAGCGGGTCTCTGTCGGTAGTGAAGAGTGTCTGCGGGGGCTGCAGACCACCACAGTCGAGAGAAACACTTTCATTTTCACTGCTAATCCCTCATCTGAGGAGTCTTTGTGGGCTTGGTCCAGCTCATTGTGTGGCTAATGCCGTGCCATTTTGTAATTCATTATCTAATACTGTATGTTGTTATCCAGAGGCCGATGCGTTAGACGCTCCTCTTTGGCTTCAGCGTGTGGCAGCTAAATGTCCTGTTGTTATTTTGTGCTTTCAGGTTAGATAAATAGTCCTCCGAAGACCCTTCCTCGGGCATAAGTTGATCCTCGCTGTGCATGAAATGGATAAAATAGCAATGGTGAGCAACCTAAACCTTGCTAAGTGGCATTTCTTCAGCTAAATGTTGTCATATTTTCTGTGCAGACCCCTAAAAAGGTCAAAATGAGTCAGAAACCCATTTCTCGTAGGCCAAACAGTGGGTATCATTCATGAAACACAAGCAGAACGAATTTGGGTAGTCATATGTAAGATTATTCTTAATCTTCCTAAACTGAATGTGATTTGTTATGCAAGTATGGCATTATGAATGATTTATACACACAAATGATGATGACATTCATAATTCCATTCTTATGTAAAAACTAACATTCAGTACAGGAAAATTAACAATGAACTTATAAATGACTTGCACAAATGTGTTCTGCTTGTGTTTAGAGAATTATTTAATTTAATTTAATTTAATTTAATTTAATTTAATAAAATAAAATAAAATAAAATAAATATTTTATTTTATTTTATTTTTATTTTTTTATTTTTATTTTATTTTATTTTATTATTTTTTATTTTATTTTATTTTATTTTATTTTATTTTATTTTATTTTATTTTAGAGAGTAAATCACCTGTGCCATTAATTTCATATAAATAATAACCGCTGGAACAGCCCTATACAACCTCAAATGACAAAGAAAGGCAAAATATGATTTATATAATTATATTTTATTATACGTATTTTTTTGCTATACTATTGTATTCAATAGTTGCATTTAATGAAATATATGTAAATGCAATAATTTAATGTATTTTAGACAATATTTAATCTGATTTTCAAAATGCATTTATATAAGTCTATTTTATAATATGTATTAGTGTTTTTTGCTCTTCTGTTTGCATTTTTAATAAACATTAAAAAAAAAATCTGTATAAAATTTTATTTTGTCATATGAAAGGTTCTGAATACGGATAATTTTCTTGAAATAATTTTGTCAGAATAAACAGCTATTTATTTAATTTATGTATTTATTTTTGAATGGTTATCGGTAGAGAAAAATGTAACATTAAGTAAAAATATAACATTTTTAAACGCTATTCTTCAGTAATGTATTTGTATATTTACATCTGCATTGATGCAGTAAACAAACAATCTTCTAAAATATTCTCTATCACATGAACAGCATTCAGAAGTCTGATTCATCACTGCATTTTATGTTTTCTTTTTTGTGGCTTAATATTTACTTAATGTTGCTATATATAGCTATTAGTAGATATATGCACCACCATGAAAAATAGCATAGGGTTAATTCAGGATAATTAGGCCATTTTTTCCATTCATCTCAAGAAGTGGCTCAATTATCCTGAATTAACCCTGTGTTAGTCTGTTGTAGTTGTGGTGAAAGACAATACATATGTATATATATACTAAAAGTTTTGTATAAATTGTGATAGCAGGAGAGTGATAAGCAGCCGTATTAAATAAAAAAAATAAAGTTACCATGCAGGAACTTCAATGAATCTTTTGTCAAACTATTTTGTTTAAATGAACCGATTCACTAAATAACTCAAGCTTAGATTCCCCGCTATACAGCTAATGCAAAGTGAAGACTGTGTCCCAGGCCAGGGATTTATCCCGATGCAACAGACTGGACCTCCTCTCCCGGCCGCTCGGACCACACACACTTCTTGCATCTAGCGCCACAAATAAAACGTGGAAATTACACACAAGAGAGTGTTTCCCAGACCATCCAGCTCATAGCAGGGCTTCTGCGGGTCTTATAAAGTTTTAATTCGCCTTTCCACAAATTAAGGCCTAAAATCAGAGCACAAAGTCTTACATTCATAGTCATGGCATTAAATGTTGCATGCACTGCAAGAAAAAAAAAAACTGATTCCTGTCTTGTTTTCCAGTACAAATATCTAAACATCCTTAAATCAAGATGTAAATTGAATATATTAAGTCTTGTTTTCTGAGAAATTGAACAAAATTAAGTGAGTTTATGCATAAAAAAAAATAATCTGATAAACCAAAATGTAAAGCTGTTTTGGTAAAACATGACAGAAGTGCACCAGAGAGTTAAATCAAGAACAAATATCTGTCTATGAGGTGTGAAAACTTGTTTTCCTTTTTAATTAAAGGGTTACACCATTGCAAAATGAAAATGTTGTCATTAATCACTTACCCCCCTGTCGTTCCAAACCCTTAAAAGCTTCGTTCGTCTTCGGAACACAATTTAAGATATTTTGGATGAAAGCCGGGAGGCTTGTGACTGTCCCATAGACTGCCAAATAAATAACAGTGTCAAGGTCCAGAAAAGAATGAAAAGCATCGTCAGAATACTCCTCTGTCATCAGTGATTCAACCGTAACGTTATGAAGTGACGAGAATACTATTCGTAAACAAAGAAAACAAGACAAGAGAAGCTTTTATGGGTTTGGAACGACATGGGGGTAAGTGATTAATGACAACATTTTCATTTTGGGATGGAATATCCCATATTTCTTCTTGTTTTAATCATAAACTCAACTGATCAATTTCTTATAAAACAAGATTGATTATTTTACATCAATTTGTAAAAAAATTAAATTAACACTAAAAAATATAATTAATTAAACATCATAACACCTGCATTTTTTTGCTCTATAAATTGTCTTGAATTTACCTTCATAAGACCTGCAGAAACCCTGTCAAAGACTCTCTCTTCTCTGCTTGATATGTTGACTAAAGTTAACTTAAAAGGGAATGTAATTTTTTGATGATAAAACATTCTCTTTCTGCAGCTTATTTTACAACCGTTTGTGGTGCGACCTGTGGTGCACAAGCAATCAAAATAAAATCTAAACGTTCATATGTTTCAGTTTGATAATTAAATCAGACTCCTGAAGGTGCTCGCTTAAAAATGTGCTTTGAGAAAAAGGGCATCAGAATCATTTTGTTTTGACATTACTGTAATTTCAAACATTTTGTGTGCATTTTACTTGATTTAAAATGAGAAGCGTTTTAAAACTATTGACAACTAAACAGAAACCTTGAGATCTTTCTGTAGTCTGCGGCCAAAATAAAAGCTTGAAGGTTTATTGCATTCAAGTGAAAAATAAATTACAAAAATTCAAATTTTACTCTTGTACATTAAAAAAATAAAAAAATAAGAAAAGAGTAATAGTTTATAATAATAATAATAATAATAATAATAATAATTATTATATTATTATTATTATTATTATTATTATTGCTGTTGTTATTGTATTTTATTATTTTTTTATTTAAAAATGTTTATTATTATTATTATAATTATTATTATAAGTAGTAGTAGGTAAAAATTTAAATTTTACTATTGTACTGTAAAAAGTAATATTATTATTAATGTTGTTGTAATTTACTAATTTAAGTAATTATTTTTATTTATTTATAAATGTTTTTAATATTTTAAATAGTTGTATTATATTTCCATTATAAATTTTATTTTTTATTTTTTAATTGAAATAGATTGCAATAGCAGGATTTATTTATTTGTTAATTAAATTGATTTTTATTTTTAATTTGTATTTTTTTTTAAGGACGTTTGAGTTGCGTGCATGTATAGAGCAAGTATTTCTTTTGCCAGTGGAGTATTTTTATATATCTAAGTAACAGCAATATGAAATGTTAGGTTATTATTATAACAATCGCAATGTGAGTTTTGGTCCAATCATGCAGCACTTATTTATGGGTTTAGCCCTGCAAAAACTGGAAACACTGTCACTTTGTGGTGCTATAAATTATTGCTTGTTCTGAAAATGTTTACAGCAGCATATAGCACTAGCAACATCAAGTCCATGGGTTCAATTTCCAGGGAATGCAATTTAAAAAAGTAAACCTCGAATGCAATATAGATGAAAGTAAATGCGCTCAGAGTGTGACTGCTTGTAGTTTGACCAGAGAAAGATGGCGGAAACCTGTTTGATAACAGTCATTATTGTTCTTTTTAGTGATGCTAGTAGTGCAGAAACAGTGCTTTACTTAAAACATGTACATTATGAGTAGCTTGTATCTTAAAAAAATAGCTGCAAACAAGCATATATGCTGTCTTATATCAAATCGCAGGCTTCGAGGCCATGGATTGTGATGACACATTATGTTAATAGTTGAGGTTAATGGATTCGTACAACGGTCTCCGTGTTGCTCAAACAAACCACAGTGTCAACAAATATTGTTTCAACAGTGACGTGTCTCGTAAATCACATCAAGCCACTTTATTGTAATCCACAGCCCAAGGGAAACGTGACGGAGGAGCCGCTGCGCTCAGTACATCCGTGATTTATCCACACCAGCTGTTCTCCAGCACTGACTCACGTCACATCCGTCCATCCCCGTTGAGTACGTTACGTTGAGTCTCATTGAAAGAGCTTCTGGTCACAATATGAGGCTCGGGACCATAAGAACAGCGTGTTCGGAAAGATGTGGCTCCTCGTACTGAGTGAAGGAAAGGCTTTCATGTGGTCGCCGCACATGAATGGTCAGACAAACACACACATACAGACGTCATGACATCATGCCGGGATGCCACACGACCGCGAGTGTCTGCCGTCGCCATCGCTGCCAGTTGTTTGTGGCTCTTTTGTGTTATGGTGATTTAGGAAGTCTATTCTCTCGGCTAAGAGAGTAAACTATACCCGTGACGTTTGCACACACAAAGACGGCCAATTTCACTCCT
>NC_056596.1:1522913-1569373 GCF_018340385.1 Cyprinus carpio | reverse complement strand
GTACGATTTAGCCACTTGGTTAATTCGTACGAATTGTACGAAGTCGCCTGAATAGGGTTGTCAGTGCTCGCAATCAACTGGAGCTCGTCAGACACCATTCACTTTAAATCAAGCTGCCATTCTGATTTAACTCACAGTGTTAAAATTAAGTCGAATGTATTTATGTGTGTTTTTTTTATTTACTTTTTAGGAGGAAAACAGTGATTTCAGAGGCATTTGCAGAAATGTTTTGTCGTTTACTGCACGTTACGCATACGATCATTAATGCTTACTGATTTCACCGGTCATGCAGGCATCCGTAAAAATTAAAAAATATTAATTACAGAATGTGTTTTTTTTACTTTTCAGTTCGCTTTTATATTAGTTTTAGTATTTTGTTTTGGTCATTTTTTATCAGCTTTAGTTTTTTATTTGGCTTCACCTTATATTGTTTCATTAATTTTAGTACTTAAACTTTTAATCTAATATTCATATTTTATTCATTTTTCAGATTTATTTCAGTTAATAGAAAATCTATTTTGCATAGCTTTATTTTTATTAAGAATAACAACAACGATTGAATTAAAAAGCTTTTTTTTTCCCATTGCCACCACCAGTTATTTTGTAGTATCTTTTTTATAATGTTATAATATAAATAATTTTGCATTAGCTTTTTTATTTAAAAATTTATTTTTGAGTTGGTCATTTTGAGTATTATTAATTTTATGTCAGTTTGTTGTCATTTTTACAGTTTTTTAGTTTTTTATTATATATTTAGCTTGAATTTCAGTTTAGCTTTAGTACTTTTAATTACTTCATCTTTTTTAATTTTATTTCAGTTAGGTTTCACAAATTCACATTTTTATTTGTTTCTCGAGTTTACATTTTTTCCATCTAATATTCATGTTCTACTCTATTTGAGATTTATTTCAATTAATGAAAGCTATTTTGATACACATCATGTAATATTCACATTTTATTCTATTTCAGATCTATTTAAGTTAATAAAACTTTAAATTAATGAAAATCTAAAACTCAGTTTTAATTTTAGTTAGGAAAAACAGCACTGATTCTCACCATCTGAATTCCAAAGCATCTGTTTCCATTGTCACCAGCAGTGCACGCTGTAAACTCCCTGAAGTACTGTACATTTTCCAAAGGCTGTGTTTAGTGTGTCACGTGTGTAATGCTAAAGTGAAGGTGTTGTCGTTTTTCTGTCGTACGTCGCAAGCTTGAGCTCTCAAACAGCCATTCACCTCGCCTGCAGATCCTCAGTCCCACTGAGAACATTTTCCACATCGATTGATCGACATTGCTTTTGTGGTTTTTTCTCCAATAAATGCACCATCAAACTTGACTTCCGTTCTGCACAGAGCCATTGCATGCCACTGCTGGAAGTTCCTCTGGCCAGCGCTCTTAAGATGTTGTTCGTTAGCCTGTTTGAGTTTTTCTGTTATTGCTTATGTACGACTCTAGCAGCCAGCACTATTTTAATTCAACAAACAATGTGTTTTTTCCTTTTTCTTCTGAAGAAAAAAGCACATTTTGTTTCAAATGTCACTCACGGCAATAAAAGCCAAATAATTATGTGCTTTCGTCATAAATAAAGTTACTTCTAAACATCCTCACGGACGTCATAAAGCGTCACGTAAAGAGGGTGCTTGGGGTTTTCTGAGCCGTTCTTTGACTCAGAACTCTGAATTTTCATGAGTGTGGGATAAATCCCAATAGGCCACACTTCCGTACGCTCCTACACTCCTTATACGCTGGCTTTGGATGGGGAGCTCCAGTTCTGGTTATAGGCGGTTTTTGTAAGTTATGAGGAGTCACGCCTCGGGACGTTGGTGATGCTTTGGGTTTAGGTAGGTGAAGACTAGCCTCCCTCAAAAAGCCCATTAAAAGTCGCATTGGAATCAATTGACCCTAATGTTTCTGAGAAGACAGAAATAAGTCTTCCATCTCTCTTGTGTGTGTCTGCCACCTGTTTGGAGAGCTTTTTCTTCCTCACAGCTCATCAAATTTGGTGTTTTTTTCTTCCTCACAAATGCCAGCTGTAACAGTAGTATATCTCTGGGAACTCTTGAGATCAATGGCTCTAATCAGCAGACGTCCAATTCAGAGGTTTTAATAATAGTGAGAGGATGTTTTTGTGTTGCGAACAATGCTTAGGTTGCGCATAGATATCGGGAAACGTTTCCTCCGCCCGTCAGTGTGACGATTGACCTCACCTGTCAGTCAGAAACTCAAGCGTGTCTCATTGCTGCGGTCAAGCTAAATGTAACTCATTCTTGGTCTTATGGTGCAAGATTCGTATTACAAAATTGCTCTAAATTCAATCACTCCGTCTCAAAACCATCCAGAGCAGAAACTATTGAGATCTTGTTGATGTTCTTTCCTTATAGATATATAGACTTTAGCCCAAATATATTAGACATTAACCTGCTGGAGAAGCTTAAACAAGCCTAATAGGGTTTTTGTTGGGATTAGTTGGTTTAAACTGGTCTCCAAGCCTGGTCTTCAGAAACATCTCATCAACGTCTTTCAAATCAACATGTGAGTTTCTTTAAGCACGCGTCCCCTGGACGTGTATTGTGCACGAATTCAAATTGCAAGTTTAAAAAGATTGTCAGAATGCAATTGCTTAATCTTGAAAAACGATTCAATCAGTTCCTAAAAAAGAAACAATTGAGATCTTGTTTTTTTTTTTTTTCCTTAGAGATGTTGCATTGCACTGCTGGGGAAAAAGCTTAAACCAGCCCTATTATATGGTTTAATATTGTATAAACGAGATCTCCCAGATCTGGCCAAAGTGGTCTTCAGCTGGTTTAGCTTGTCCGAAAAGTGTCCAAAACCCTTGTATAACCAGCCAAAAGACCAGAATAGGAAGACCACCCCTGTAAGCTTGTATAGCTTGGTTTAAGATGGTATTTTTAGTAATATACTGGTCCAAAAACCTATTAATATGACTCAAAACTAAATCAACTCCAACCCTGTCCCATCCTACATTTAATCTTCTTGAATATAAGTTTACATCCAAGTTCACATTACAGAAGTGTCCAGGACCATAAGAGACAACCAAACCAGTTTAGACGAAACTGCCTCAAAACTGAGATTATCTTCTTGAATATCCGAAGTTTATTTCCCTCGAATATAGTTGCATTACAGAAGTGGACGTTTTGCGGTGGCGCATTTAATCTGTTGTGCATTATTTCCAGTGAGCAAATGCGTAACTGTTGGGTTTCTGTTTGAGTGGCGTTACCTGTGCATTTAAAACTGCATCTCGATGTGTTTTTCACCGAGCGTTTTTGTTTGAAATGATGAGAAACAATGGCAGAAGGGGAAACTCCCCCCAAATTTTCATTAAAAGAACTCGCATATATCTTAAAACATGTGTTGTGGTGAGGGACGGGGATGCTGGCCAGGAAAAAATGCAGCGGGGTGAGCGCATGTTTTTGTGTGTGTGTGTGTGTGTGTGTGTGTGTGTGTGTGTGTGTGTGTGTGTGTGTGTGTGTGTTGAGAGAGAGAGATACAGCCCCGTCATCTGCCTGTCCCAAAGCTGGGCCTCATCCCATATGGACTCTTCCGGTCTCAAGATCCAGAGAGCCTCCCTTCCCCATGAGCCCTGAGTCTGACCACCACCCCACCAACACACACGTCACACGCATGCAGCCCAAGGCCGCAGGTGTTGTGCTCCAGCCGCATCTGTGGGTGGTCATCTGTGTGAGGATATGTGTGTGTCATGTTTCAGAGGCGTTTCACAAGCAGAAACTCAAGCATGTTGTGAAATTCTTAATTATACATATACATACAGTACAGACCAAAAGTTTGGAAACATTACTATTTTTAATGTTTTTGAAAGAAGTCTCTTCTGCTCATCAAGCCTGCATTTATTTGATCAAAATACAGAAAAAACAGTAATATTGTAAATATTATTACAACTTAAAATAATAGTTTTCTATTTGAATATACTTTAAAAAAATAATTTATTCCTGTGATGCAAAGCTGAATTTTCAGCATCATTACTCCAGCCTTCAGTGTCACATGTAACATCCAGTCTATCACATGATCATTTAGAAATCATTCTAATATTCTGATTTTATTATGAGTGTTGGAAACAGTTCTGCTGTCTAATATATTTGATGAATAAAAAGGTTAAAAAGAACTGCATTTATTCAAAAAAAAAAAAAAAATTCTAATAATATATATTCTAATAATATATTTTCTTTACTATCACTTTTTATCCATTTAACACATCCTTGCTGAATAAAAGTATTGATTTTATTTATTTAAAAAAAAGAAAAAAAAAATGACTGACCCCAAATTACTGACCAGTAGTGTGTATATTGTTATTACAAAATATTTATATTTTAAAAACATAGCATCTTTTTTTTTTTTTTTTTTTTACTTTTTATTCATCAAAGTATCCTAAAAAGTATCACATGTTCTGAAAAAAATATTAAGCAGCAGAACTGTTTCCAACTTTGATAATGAATCATCATATTAGAATGATTTCTAAAGGATCATGTGATAATGATCCTAAAAATTCAGCTTTGCATCACAGAAATAAATGATAATTTAAAGTATAATAAATTTAAAAAATACAATTATTTTAAATTGTAATAATATATCACAATATTACATTTTTTTTCTGTATTTTTGATCAAATAAATGCAGGCTTGATGAGCAGAAGAAACTTCTTTTCAAAAAACATTAAGAATAGTAATGTTTCCAAAACTTTTGGTCTGAACTGTATAATATTTTAATGTGTGTATTACTATATGTGTGTGTGTGTGTGTGGTGTGTGTAGATGTGAGAGAAAGGTAGTTTATTTATCGAATGTGGGTTCACCATCTGTCATGGTTTCTGTATTACATCAAATAAAACTTGACAATAAAAACATCAAAATTTTGTATGCTAATGCGTGATCTTGTTTTGTATGTGATGCATTTATTTCCCCCAAATAAATGTTGGTTCTTCAAGAAGATAAATGTTAGTTAGAGTTAAATTTTGGGGCAGATTCCCTAGGTTTTTGGAACCTTATATTGTTGGAAAATAACATTTTTAAACCCGTCCTAAACTGGTTCTGGTCGGTGTGGCTGTTTCCGATTCTGCGGTAATCCTATTGTGAGGGGTCGACCTGGAACCTCAGTTTACACCTCTGAAAAAAACATGGGAAAACTTTAGTGAAATACGTGGGGAAACAGTGGTCCTGTGTTTCAACAGAATGTTATTAACCATAAACATATGATGAAAATGACTGAACCGTTGTGTTGACGTTTAAAGTATAATTCTTAAAAATTGTAACATTCTAAATGTTGCTTTTTTTTCCGTAAACACTTTAACGTCAAATGTAGTGACGAATGAAAGATCTTTTTTAATTTATTGTAGTTGCCCTCTTTTTTATTTACAGGCCTCTTATGATATCAAAATTTAATGTGTGTGTTAGTTTTGTTTTTTCGGACACTTGACAACCAGGCCTGGAACCTGGTTTGCTGTGCTTAGCTGTTGGTCCGGGATCAACTCATCCTAGGCTAAGTCACGATTCGTGCGAAGCAGTGAGAACACATTACAAGTCCATGTTTGTGAAAGAGTGAAAACAGCCTGCTGTGCACATAACTTTTTTGTTTTCAAGGTGACATAACATTACCTAAATTTGGTCCAATTAAGTATATTTGATCTTTCTTTTTTGTTTTTTTTTTTTATTCTCTTCAACGTTTTGCCACCATCTTGGATGCTTTTTTTCATGTTCCCGAGCTCAACGTGTGTGCAAATTTGTGGGATTGGATCTGGTTGCCTTACTTTTGGACCAAAATCTTTAGGAGATATTTTGAACTGTCTCGCCTAAGCTCCTTGTAAAGTCGCATTATTATGCTTTTTCTTTGTCAATATTTCATTTTTTTTCAAAAAGTGGCTAGCAGCCTCTCTTCATGCATAATTGATTTTAGAGGCAGTTTTTTTTCGGTTCTTCAAGCGTGTATTGTGACGGTAAACCTTCAGTCGACACACGATTAGGAATCTTCAACCTGAAAATGGTGTCCCTACTGTATTGATCCATTGTCCGTGTAAAGCTCGCGCTCTTTGATTTGACTCGATCGAGGTCTAGAACAACGATGCTACGGCTTAGACTCGTCTCTTCCCTCGCTGACAATGAGCTTGGGCCGCCCCACCTTGAGTCAGTCAGGCCCAGACGTTGGAGGAAAGACAGTCTCGTTTTCAGTGGCCGCGCAACTCAAAAGGGATGTCGCACATCCATTAAACGGGGTCCTAATCCACTTTCACACTACCGGTCCCATAAATCTGAACGCTGTGTACCAATTTTCCCCACTTGCTGAGATACGAAGAGCACTTAGGTACGATCTATTCATGCATGGCATGACCTATAGTGCTGAAGTCTGAAAAACCAAGAGGATTGATTGTAATGATTGACTTTCCCTTGCATGCTTTAAGGATCTTAAATTGCCATTATGCTAACCAATGTCCTTTCTTTCTGGAGCGAACTGAAGTCCAATTACCGGAAGAGTTTGATTACTAATGATTTGAATCAACCCGAGCAATATTATGGTCAAATTATAAGCTGGTGCATATATTGAATTTACG
Organism: Cyprinus carpio; assembly: GCF_018340385.1. NCBI lineage: Eukaryota > Metazoa > Chordata > Actinopteri > Cypriniformes > Cyprinidae > Cyprinus > Cyprinus carpio. The sequence continues at coordinate 1,562,797 of NC_056596.1, read as the reverse complement.
CATTTTAAACCAGAGCATCCATTAATTTGTCTATACGGGGACTTTTTACTAGTTGCGATGCATACTGGACTTACCCAGAGATGGGAATGTGAATCTCTAAAAATGTAGTCCAGTGTCACAAACTAATAAACGAATATAAAGTCTGGATCGATTAAATAATAATCTCAGTTAAAAAAATTTTTTCAGTTCTCCTTGCGATTTCTATCCAGTATTTCTTGTATTTTGCTTTGATACAAATACCTTTATTGCAGTGTGTGTTGTATTTTTTTTTATTTTCAATATTTCAACCTTAACTAGGAAGTGTAAACTAATCTAGCTGGAAAAGTTTAAACATTGAACGCCATTTTTCATGTGATATGCAATTAATAGTGCAATGGTGGATAATCAATACAATTTTTTTATTTACATATATTTAATTAACATAAATACCGTTTCATATGAGAAGCAAAATTTACACAATGCAGAGTTCTGGTGCAACCATTTGTGTATGATGCAACTCCAGACATTAACTGACTGGACTGGAGGACTTATGTGGGGTTGTTTATCAGCGGTGTTGGTGACATTTTGCTCCATTATGATCGGACCGTCACCCATAATCACGGTAGGAGCAGCTCCATTGCTGAAAATACGATGCCTTTAACAATGCTTACATTTAACGTAACAATGTGGAGTAAATTCTATAAGTACATTTTTCCCAGCAAGCTTTCATTATTGGGTGAAAATGTTTCCTCAGTTATACGTCATCCCCGTTTAACCGCATTACTCAGTGAGACTTTATCATCAATAAAGAGCATAGAGCAAAACTAAAAATTAATTTTTCAATGGACCAAACAAGATGGTGATACATTTCAATACTTAAAGGCACCAATGCGCAACAATTCCTGTTCCTACACAAGGGCTATATATCTCAGTAGTTGAGTCGTCAACATCCATATTTTAAATGTTGTCTTTCTTTTAAACCCTGTGAACGGGATGAGATCACAGTAAACCGCCTATTACACCAGTTCCACATTTGTTGCCAAAAGGGCAGCTGAAGAAGGGAAAACAGTGGGAAAAAATAAGACAAAAAACATGCTTTTATCATTTTCTTACAATTTAAATTCAGAGCAAGCAAAATAAGTGTTTTATATACACCAAAAAACATAGTGGTGCTCATAAAAAGCACCGGTCAATTTTACACTCCCATCATGGGGAATCTTTGCTTGTCAGTAACTAGTGACCACCCATTGTTTACTTCATTGTAAAAAAACATTTTAGTTGGACAAAAAGCAGCTATTAAAAAAAAAACAGTGTTACACTGCACTGAAAGCAAAACAATGGATTTTCCAGTTAATAGACCGACACATTTTTGAAAACAAAACTAAATTTAAAAAGACACAACACATGATGCATACGCCAACGTATACGGTTTTTTGTTTGTTTTTTTTCATTGGAACTAATGGTATTCTTCAACAGTATCAGTGGTACATTGTCTACCTCCTGCACTGGAAAGACTTGATTCACTGTGTTTTTAAATATTCATTAAATGCAACACATTGAACGAAGGATGTAATACAAAAATTGACATATTAATCTGCCCAAGTGCAATGATAAGGGACAGGGAATACACTTATAGTGGCAAAAACCTAAAATAAGGTCTAAAAAGTATTCATGTCCTTAACTTATGACGCCCAGAACATAACCCAAAGGACAGCAGATCCTGAAAACCTGGCCACTTCATCTTACGAGATCATGCACAGATGTTCAATCTGTCAGTGTGTCCCATTTCATGCAGATGATGCACAGATTTGATTCAACATCCAGTTTGGGAAGTCTAATTAGATGGGGTGGGCATGCTATGCTCGTTGCGCGATTTTCATAAATGGGCAACCTAAAATAAATTCAACATACTCTGAAAGGTTGACGTTGATAATGCTTTATTACAAAAACCAAACACTTAAGGAACCAAGTAGATATGTAATGAATGATGATGTCTCCCTGTGCATGAAAACCGACCTCCGTATTTTGTGACGTTTGTTCAATGTGCCAAGCTTCAATGATCCGGTGCCAAATTATCAGGACTCAACCCAGGGGCTTCACCTGTCTTGACCAACACCTGTAGATGACTAAAATACCAGCTCCAGGAAAAAGGGTTTATACACTCACTCCATCAGCTAAAGAATGTGGTCAGAATCGCTGTTTTACTCATTCCCTTTAAAATCAATACCTCCTCTAAATCAAGTGCAAACAGATCAGTTTTTATGTAATGAAAAGCTTATCACAAAAAAGATCCATCACCATCTGGGAATCTTGAAATACATTTCTGTTCTCCAGGACTAGGGGGCCACGTTCATGACATAAACATCAGAGTAACATTTAACCTGTTTGTGTTTTTAAATTTGAGCCCCTTTCACAAATGAAAGTGCAGAAACATAGTTTATTTGTCTCAGCAATCTCATGAGTGAAACTTGTCATACAAAAATTTTCATTGGCCCCGATGATATGGGTAGGGAGATAAAGTAATACGCATGAAAGGTCTACCCTTAAACCTAAATGTCAGGTGGGGGGCATAAAGAGATTGTACTAGGGAGAACGATATGAAATGAGAGTGTTTGAAACCTTATACGAAAAATTAGCCATTTAAATTGGCCCAAATGTAATATCAGTTTCGTATCAATCCTGGAAGTGTGTTGATAGTCCTAAACCAAGCATGGCCACATAGCCAAGTCGTTATGTGAAGAAGGTGCAAATGCAATTTGCATGCGCTGTGATACCTATCAAAAGCAGAACTTTCGCAGGACAACAACGAGAAAACACAGAATCATCGCCATTGCGGAATGTGTTGCTATAGCGCCACTGTAGCAGAAACCGAACTCGAGGCCAACTTTTATTTTAACATGGGTTAAAACTTTTTTTTTTTTGTTCCTTTTTTTTTTTTTCTTTTTTTTTTTTAAATGTAAATAAACAGCTGGTTTTGAGCAGAAAAAAAACTCCCGGACCATAAAATCCCTGTGCTGGAAGAACGTAAACTAGACCTTTACGAGGTATCGTGATTTCGCCATTGCTTCGTTTGAAGTACAACAATGCGATTTGTATGTGTAAATGGGGCAGGGAGATTTTAGCACAACAACAACCCAAAAAACAACAACTTCATCGTGCAAACTGTTACGCCAAACAAGCTGACTTGCCAAAAGTGTAAAGTTAGTGACACAGTGAAACAATTATATTAGAGTGTATCGCAACATGCAAGTTTATATACCAAGCATACTGTGCGAACGTTAGGGCAAATGCCAGAATCACTTCCATATGTAACTATCACACACGGACAAACAAGAAAATTATGTATTGCAAAAGTGTGCGATAGCGAACATATAAGCATCTTTTTCGTTTCCGTTTTTTGTGCATGGCAAATTACTTCTTGGATAAATATCTGTTTTATTTTTTTTCTTTGGGCCCTTTTTTTATTTGTTTGTCATGTAGGAGGTTAGGCCTCACAAAATACATTAAAGTTGACCGTTAAAAGGTTGAGCAGTAAAAACTCTGGAAGATTCTAAGCATATAGGCAGACAAAGAGTGTCCCATACGTGGGCTATGATTTTTGTTAGGATTCGCCCAAAAATGTAGAATTGTTAGAAATAACTCTATTTCTTCGGCTTTGCACGTGACAACTCTAGACCACAACGGTTATTAAATTTTACCCTGACATACTGTAACAGCATCAATATGTAAACAGTGAGTCATGAACCTGAACCAAGTGACTCAGTCGCAAAAAAAATGAAAACAAAAAAATGCCAAAGTTGTCATCCAAACACGAGGCATTCCAAAACTTTGTCAAGTTCACACACAACTGACGCATTGTGTCATAGCGGTGCTGTAAGAGAGGCATTAGCACAAACTGGTCTTTTGTCTCCCTTGTTCAGAAAACTACCGGTTATTGTGGTAGCAACATTTCGCATAGGACAATTTTCACGAGTAAGCCCGTAGCAACTCATAACCTAAAAAAAAAAAAAAAAACTTCAGTAACGAGCCTCTGCATTGGCCAAAGGCGTTAACATCTGTTGTTTGCGGTTCTTGTGTCTGTCCTTAGTTAAATTGTTTTGGCTTGTAAAAAGCCAGCTCTCATGAAGTTTAAATATTATGGATCTTTGGTCCACTTTATAGAGGATCAAAACATTGTCATATATTATGTCTGTGGGCTTCTAATAAAGTGGGTAACATAAACATAGAAAACATCGTACCCACCCCCAAGAATCAAGTATTAGGAACACAATAAGAAATACTAATTCAACTAAGTGCCCTCAGTGATATATATCAGCAATGTCATACATCTCAATAGGAGCAGCACCATTATACTAAAGTCCTAGAATGGATAAGCCGAGTAACGGACACCGCTTCCCACAACTTCGTTTTACAGAAACACCCGACAAAGGACATGCACGAGACAATTCCTCCCGTATACACAGGCCCTTGGGCAGACATGACAGACGGGAGTCATCCCAACTAGAAGCCATAGAACGCTGGAAAATCTTCTGAAAGTGAATAAATGAGCTTCAGTGACATAAGTTAAGCTGTATTTGGTCTCATCCTGTTCTTATTACTCTCTTGGTTTAATTGGTTTACATAAAATGACACAAAAAGGCTGTAAATTCATCTTGTAAGTACCGATGACAAAATGCGTCTTCAAATTTGGGTGCCCCCAACTTCTCTAACGACTAAGTGGAATTACAGATAGGACACTGCTGCGTGAAAGCCGTTTGCAACCTTTGTGATCTTTTGGGTGTTTGAACTCACATTGTATCTCGAGTCCCCAATCTGCCACAACTCAGGACTTTCTATTCTATTAACAGAGGGGTTCCAGTGTTAAAGTCATTCTTCATAGACTAGACACGTCTTATAAAAAGAGAACCGCAGATAGGGACTCTGTATTCCTTACTCATAGGCCTAAAGTAAATCACTTGCCATAGATAATAAAACATGAAGGGTGAAACAACCGACATGGCGCGGTTCAAGTGCAGTGGACCCCCCCTGTTCAGAAGAATTCAAATTCAATACAGGAGGGTAATATGCACTACTGTTTGACCAACAAGTGTTAGTGATGTTTTTGTCGTTGTTACCGGATTAAACAGTCTTCGCTAGTACGGCGTACCTGCTACAGACTTAGACGGCTCGAAAATCAGATGCTTAGGGTACATGAGGGTGAGGTAAATGACAAAATATAATAAATTTCTTGGTTGAAAACTGTTCCGTTCTCATTCCTGTGGTAAGAGTAATAAATAGATATAACAAGTGAGTTTGATCTGTCCACAGAAACATTGCACTAGTAATCATAACTTGCGACACGACTAACAGCTGGACCTGTAAAAAAAGGGTCAGGGATCTGTGAGACCAGAAACTAGGACAACTATTACATCTCCGAAAGGGTATGCGCTCCACTGCATTTTACAATATAAACTAATACATATTTTGCTGAAAAAATGTTTTTAAGTATTTATTTCAGTTATTACCGTGTTTCAGTGCTTGCTTAGACACTTTACTGCGTAATCCCAATTTACTGTGTAAGTTGAAAAATGTTACCAGAAGCATTTAAAACTTGAGCGAATGTTAATGGAAGGAACAAACTCAACATACTCTGGATTGTTTTCACAACGCTATCTCTCACGGGCCAAATTTGTACGGTATTTTTGGAGGTGGCCTCATTCATATTGAATTACATCACGATTCGATCACTTGTACGGTTTGTATGTGATAATTTCTGTTGACTGTTAATTTGTTAGGGTGTGGGTTGAAGGTGTGGGTCCTATAGTATGAATTCCTATGAATTTTCCGTTCACAATTGTAAAAAATCTGTATCGATTTTAAATTCACAACAAAAAAAAAAAAAAAAAAGTGAGCTCATAAGATTAATCGCACCTTTTCACGTCAACTAGTTACGAATTGACGTGAGATAGGGTTGTTTTTTTCCCTAATAAAGGGATACAAGGAGATATTTAGAAGCAGAATGATTTATTTCATTAATTCATTTTATTAGGTTTTGGATTTGGATGTATATTTAGACATCACATGTTCAAATGTTAATATACTACTTCATTGTAGATCATGACATTGTGTATTTTGTATGTTTTTATGTTTCTCATTTATGCAGGGTCAGTTTTGACCACGAAGATCACGTGTGACTTTTTCATTGTTTTTTTTTCTTTTTTCTTTCTTTTTTTTCTTTGTTGCTTGAAACCACTTAGCCTTTTCTAATCATCCCCACAATTTTGTTTGTGTGTTCATATGGGTAGTGCCACAAAAGTCACCAAATTTTTGTACCATTTGCTCATGAAATATAAAAAAATAATACAAAATTTTGAAAAAGTAACATTTTTTCAGTCTAAAATATCTGAAGACGACCACTAGAGGAATAATATAGAAAACAAACTCTACACAAATGTGCATACTTAACACCCGTTCTTGCATTATTGTGGCATAACACACTATTTTAGTTGTACAAAAACAGCCTATTACACCACGTGATATTGCAAAAACCAGTATTTATTAGTCACAAGTCAAGTCTGCTTTTATTGTCAATTCTTCCACATGTACAGTACATACATACAGAGAATCGAAATTGCGTTACTCTCAGACCCCCGGTGCAAACAGATAACACTAACAGTAGAGCTTAAAAATCTAGATCAAATATAAAATATAAGATAAAAAGCTATACAATAAAGGGAATGTAAAAAAGACATAATAGAAAAATAAAATAAAAATAAGGTTAAATAAAAGCAGCGCAAGGCACATGGCAGATAGAGTGCAAACCAGTGAACAAACAGTGCAGATAAAAAAGATTTTTAGTGCATAAAAAAAAAAAAGCTTATTCAGTTCTGATTAAAGTGACAAAGGGCTCAAGAGCAGTTATTTTATTTAAACTGACTGATGAGGTGGTAGAATGACGTCAGTTCCATGGTGCATGAGGGGTAGTGAGCAGACCAAATGCTGCACAAAGTGGTGACTGGTGCATGTCATCGTATTGTTAGAGGGAGGGGGGGGGGTGGAAGGACCTGGAGATGTGGGAATAATATTTAAATAATATTATTATATTATTTAAATTTATTTTCATAATCGTAAACTGGTTTGTAGTGCAGATCATGTTGTCATTTACTGAACTTTGTTATTCTCCTAGTTATTTACCTACAGCAGTGAATGAATCAGAAGTCGCACTCACATTCATGGACAAGGCTTACTTTTGCAACAACGTTTTAGGAAATGCAATGTGTTTTGTGTTGCTTTATGAATTATTCAGATGCAATTCAAAATGCAATGATGCACAATAATGTTTGCTAGAAGCAAAGCAAGTTATAGGGCGTTTACACAGTGTTTCAGGAAGTTTTAATAATCACCCCCAGCATTGTTTTGTTTAGAACTAATAAATGCTGAATGTGTCTGCGGTGGCTTTCCAAACGATGAAGCTCCCACGCTCATTTTCGAAATGCCATTAAAGAGCATGAAGACGAAACTGCAAATAGCTTTTAGTTAAATGCACGTTTGCCGTGTACACACATGCCACAAAAACAAAAGCTGGTCCATGTCGATGGCCAACAGCCATTCGTCATTTTTCAATGGCTACGTGGTTGTGATATTGAAGGTTTACATGTAAACAGTGCAATTTCTGGTTTTCTGGTCACTCCAGCTCTAAGAGGAAAATGTATGACAGGATCCAAAATGGGCAGGTTTAAAACTAGGGACAAATGCAAAGGAATGAGTTGCTCAACCACGCTAGGTATTGGATAATGACATGCTAGCTTATGGGTTATGCAGGAAAGGGCAACGGAGTCGGCCCACATAGCCAAAATGCCAAGGTTTATCTGCGCCAGGACGCCCAGTAAACTCACCCCCAACGCCGCACCGCACGAGGGTTGTTGGGAAGTGTGCGGGCTGCGTTATTCAAATGGCCCTAAAACAAGTGGAAAGCGGACATGACTTTTACTTGCTCTCTTTGAAAGCACACATGAGATTTTTTGTCTCAAAATCAAAAATAAATGAATCATTGCGGTCAACTCGCCGGACTGAAGCTGGAATGTTTGGTCCAGTCGTACCTCCATTTAAAAACCACAATGTCATGTTTTACAACTGATCACTTGTATTCTATATCAATGAAAGCTGAAGTGCAGTTTATTCGGTGTTAAACTCTGCTGGTGTGGGCATTCTGGGAATTTGAAGTACTTGCAACCCAGAATAATGGATAATGTAGTCGAGTGCGTGTCATTATGAGGCACTCAAGGCTGCCACCTACAGGTAGGCTAGTGAAATTATTGATGTTCACGTACTGTTGATGCATATTTTAAATGATTAGTGTTTTTAAAATGTTTAGATACAGTTTGGTCTATTACGGTTTGACATTTTTGCAAGCTAAATTTGTGGCATTTTTTTCTGAAGTAAAATTAAATACAATTATTGAATGATGTGACAAAATATTTCTAAATTAGTAAATTACTATACTAAATTTAAAAGACATTTTCATCCAAAAATACTAAAATTATGAGTTTGAAAATGTGAAAAATTTGTTTTATTCATGGTATTCGTTATTAGTTATATTTTAAGGGGTCTTATAACATGTAATGTAAAGGTGCGTTATGTATGTGTGCTTTTTTTATTCACTTTAATGTCTTATTTATGGTTTTGATTTATTGAGTTATTAGTTAAAATTTAAGAGTTAAAAAATTTTTATTGAAAAGGTGAAATGTGTTTGTGCAATTTCTAAACAGGTAAAACAAGTTTTTTAAAAATTTCTTTAAAATTTAGAATAGTAAATTAGTATTGTTTTGTCATGGTCATATCAAATGATTTTATTTAATTTGACTAAACATGGCCACACAAAAATGTTAAAAAACATAATAGACCAAAACTGTAAGAAAACCTTTTCAAAATATATAAATTTTAACTCGTTTAAAAAAAATGCATCAAAAATATGTAAAAAGTAAACATTTTTAAAAGTGCAGTAAAAACTTCTCACCATTGTAGAATTGATGGTTTGATGTGGTTATTAGTTAGATTTAAGGGATTGGATAATGTTTTATGTGAAGTGTGAGATTTTGTGCCACTAGCGACAAAGTAAAAAAGAAAAAAAAAAAAAAAAAACTTAGCTCCTCATTCCGCGACGTAAACTAATAGCCAACAGAATATTTATTACTAGCTATAGATTTTGAAATACAATGCGAATTCTTTTTACCTTGTTTTATTACATCAACTACAATTAGAGACATGCAGAAAACTGTTTTCCAACACTCATACTAATTAATCAGAATATTAGAATGTTTTCTAAATGATCTCCCTGGTGTGTGATAGCACTGGATGTTCATGCTACACTGATGGCTGGAGTAATGATTGAAAGGCTCAGGCGTATGCGCCGAAAATTCAGCTTTGTCATCACAGGAATAAAATGATTTTTTTACAAGTAGTAGTCCAATCATAGAAAACTATTATTTTAAGTTTAATAATATTTCACAATATTACTGTTTTTTTCTGTATTGTTGATCAAATATGACAATGCAAGGCTTGAGGTGAGCCAGAAGAAAGAAACTTCCTTCTTTCACAAAAAACATTAACATTAAAAATAGTACATGTTTCCATACTTTGAACTGTATGTATTATATATTCTATATATATATATATATATATAGCTATATTATATTATATATATATATATTATTATATAGATGATATGATGCTATTTTAGTTATATGGGCCTTTTTTTTTTTTTTGGACAAACCATGCACTGGTTTGTGCGTCCTAATTTTTTTTTTCGCAAAGCATCTTAATGATGATAAATACATTTTTGAGATATTTACAGTAGGAAATTGGACCAAAATATCTTCATGGAAAACATGATCTTACGTAATATCCTAATATGAATTTTTCGGCATTAAAAAAAAAAAAAAAAAAAAAAAATCTATATATTGTTGGACCTCATACAATGTTATTTTTGGGTATGTTGCTTACATAATAAACCCGTCAGAGACTTAACAACCTGCTTTTGGGCTTTCAGGGTCACAAATCAACAAATATCATTTTTATTTGTTGCAAACTATCACCGTTCTGCAGTCCGTCTCTCTATCCCAGTCCCAGCAAATATTGTTGCGGATGCAGTTGTCATGTTGTCCTTTAATCGTTAGAAGTTCGTGTTTTATTGTTTAACTCCGCGTAGCGTCTTCTCGTTCCTTGCGGCCCTGGATGCTCGAGATCATTCTTATATGGAGAGCGGGGGTGCCCTTGGATGTCGTCAGAGATCAGTTCTGTGGTATGAGCGGGTCTCTGTCGGTAGTGCTGAGTGTCTGCGGTTCGCTGCAGACCACCACAGTCGATTTTGAAAGAGACCACTTGCATTTTCACTGCTAATTCCCTCATCTGAGGGATCTTTGTGGGGCTTGGTCCAGCTCATTGTTGTTGCTAATGCCCGTGCCATTTTGGTAATTCAATGTATCTAATAACTGTATGTTGTTATCCAGAGGCCGAGTGCGTGAGGACGCTCCTCTTTGGCTCAGCGTGTGGCATTGTGTTGTTTCTGCGTGTGGACAGCTAAAATTCCTGGTTGTTATTTTGTGATTTCAGGTTAGATAAATCAGTCCTACGAGACCCTTCCTCGTCGCGACTAAGTTGATCCTCGTGTGCATTGAAATGGATATAAAATATTAAAATCGCAATGGTGAGGCAACCTACAACCTTGCTAAGTGGGATTTCGTCCAGCTAAATGTTGTCAATATTTTTTCTGTAGACAGCCTAACAAGGTCAAAAATGAGTCAGAAAACCATTTTCTAGTAGGCCAGAACAGTGGGTATCATCATTCATAAATCACTTCAAGCATAACGAAATTGGGTTAGTTCATATGGCGGGATTAGGTTTAATCTCGTCCATCAAAACCGAGGTGGTGATTGTTGGTGATGGCGAAGTATGGTCAGGTTAAGGATGATTGTTAGACTCGACAATCTGATTGAGTTGGTGGACATTCAGTGGAGGAGGTTCCATTCTGGTATGTAAAAACTAACATTCCGTACAGGAAAAATTACACACATGGAACTTATAAATGACGTGCACAAATGTGGTTCTGCTTGCTGTTTAGAGAATTATGTTTAGTTTAATGGGGGGTTAAATTTAACTTTAATTTAATTTAGATTTAATGTTAATTATTTAATTATTTTATTTTATTTTATTTTATTTTATTTTTATTTTATTTTATTTTATTTTATATTTATTTTATTTTATTTTATTTTATTTTATTTTATTTTATTTTATTTTATGTTATTTTAGAGAGGAAATCAACCTGTGCCCTTAATTGTATATAAATAATAAACGCTGGGAAAAGCCCTCATACAACCCTCATAATGACAAAGAAAGGCAAAATATGATTTATATACATTATATGTGATTCTAACGTTATTTTTTTTTGGACGTATACTATTGGTATGTACTCAGCTCGGTTGAATTTAAGAACATATAGTAAATGCAATACCTTTAATGTATTTTAGACAATATATGTATCTGATGTTCAAATGCTGGGGGTTGTATCTAAATCTATTTTATAAATATGTATTAGTTTTTTTTGCTCTTCTGGTTGCATTTTTAATAAACAATTAAAAAAACAATCTGTATAAAATTTTTTTTGTCATATGAAAGGTTCTGAATTACGTAAGTTTTCTATTTTCTTGAAATAATGTTTGTCAGAATAAACATCTATGTATTTAATTTAATTTATTTATTTTTGAATGTTGATCGGTAGAGAAAAATGTAACCTTAAGTTAAAAAAATAACATTTTTAAACGCTATTCGTCAGTAATGTATTGTATAGTTACATCGGCCGGTTGCATGCGTCAGTAACCAAACAATCTTCTTAAACATAGATTCTCTAATCACATTAACAGCCAATTCAGACGTTCTGATTCATCTAGCTGCAAGTTTTATGTTTTCTTTTTTGATGGCTTAATATTTACTTTCTGGTTGATATATATAGCCTTCCTTATAGGATATATTCACCACCATGAAAAATAGCAAGGGGTTCATTCAGGAGATAATTAGGCCATTTGTTTTTCTTCCATTCAGCACGAGACAGAGTGGCTCAATTTATCCGTGAATTAACCCTTGTGTTTAGGCTGTTGTCGTTGTGGTGAACAGGGGACAAGACCCTACATTGATATCTATACTAAAAGTTTGGGATAAAATGGTTGATTAGCAGTAGAGTGATTAAGCCGCCGTAATTAAATTAAAAAAAATAAAGTTACCATGCAGGAACTAACATGAAATCTTTTGTCAAAACTATTTTGTTTAAATGAACCGATTCACTAAATAACTCAAGCTTAGATTCCCCGCTATACACTAAGTGCAAAGTGAAGACGGTGTCCCCAGGCCAGATGGATTTATCCCGATGCAACAGACTGGACCTCCTCTCCCCGGGCCGCTCGGGACCACACACACTTCTTGCATCTAGCGCCAACAATAAAACTGGAAATTACACACAAGAGAGTTGTTTCCCAGACCAGTCCATCTCATAGCAGGGGGGCTTCGGCGGGTCTACTAAAGTTTTTAATTTTCGCCTTTTTCCACAAATTTAGAGGCCTAAAAATCAGAGCACAAAAGTCTTACATTTCATAGTCATGGCATTAAATGTACCACAAACAAAAAAGAAAAAAAAAAACTGATTCCTGTCTTGTTTTCCAGTACAAAATATCAAACAATCCTTAAATCAAGATGTAAATTGAAAGTATATTAAGTCTTGTTGTTTTTCTGTAAAATATTAAAAAGTAATGGTTTATGCATGCTAAAAAAAATAATCTGATAAACCAAAATGTAAAGCTGTTTTTGGTAAAAAATGACAGAAAGTGCCCCAGAGAGTTAAATCAAAGAACAAAAGCATCTGTCCTATGAGGTGTGAAAACTTGTTTATTCCTTTTAATTAAAGGGTTACACCATTGCAAAATGTTGTCTGGTTGTCATTAATCACTTACCCCCCTGTCCGTTCCAAAACCCTTAAAAGCTTCGTTCGTCTTCGGAACACATTTAAACGATATTTTGGATGAAAGCCGGGAGTGCTTGTGACTGTCCCATAGACTGCCAAATAAATAAACAGTGTTTCAAGGTCCAGAAAAGAATGAAAAGCATCGTCAGAATACTCCTCTGTCATCAGTGATTCAACCGTAACGTTATGAAGTGACGAGAATACTATTCGTAAACAAAGAAAACAAGACAAGAGAAGCTTTTATGGGTTTGGAACGACATGGGGGTAAGTGATTAATGACAACATTTTCATTTTGGGATGGAATATCCCTTTAAGTAGAAAACATTGGCAGATATTTCTTCTTGTTTTAATCATAAACTCAACTGATCAATTTCTTATAAAACAAGATTGATTATTTTACATCAATTTGTTTCTCAAGTAAATGAATATTGATTTAAGAAGTGTTTTTTTGCTTTATATATTGTCTTGAATTTACCTTCATAAGACCTGCAGAAACCCTGTCAAAGACTCTCTCTTCTCTGCTTGATATGTTGACTAAAGTTAACTTAAAAGGGAATGTAATTTTTTTGATGATAAAACATTCGTCTTTCTGCAGCTTATTTTACAACCGTTTTGTGGTGCGACCTGTGGTGCACAAGCAATCAAAATAAAATCTAAACGTTCATATGTTTCAGTTTGATAATTAAATCAGACTCCTGAAGGTTGCTGCTCTTAAAAATGTGCTTTGCGAGAAAAAGGGCATCAGAATCATTTGTTTTGACATTACTCTGTAATTTTTCAAACATTTTGTGTGCATTTTACTTGATTTAAAATGAGAACGTTTTTTAAAATCTATTGACAACTAAACAGAAACCTTGAGATCTTTCTGTAGTCTGCGGTACAAAAATACAAAGCTTGATGGGATTTATTGCATTTACAAAGTGAAAAATAAATTACAAAAATTAAAATTTTACTCTTGTACATTAAAAAAATAAAAAAATAAGAAAAGAAAAGAGTAATAGTTTATAATAATAATATAATAATAATAATAATAATAATTATTATTATTATTATCATTATTATTATTATTATTGCTGTTGTTATTGTATTTTAAAATGTTTATTATTATTATTATTATAATTATTATTATAAATATATTAGTATAAGTAGTAGTAAAAATTATAGTTTTTACTATTGTACTATAAATAATAATATTATAATTAACTAATTTAATAAATTACTAATATAAATAATAAAAATTATTTAAATATAAAAAATATAATATTTTAAATAGTTGTATTATATTTCCATTATATATATATATATATATATTTTTTAATTGAAATAGATTGCAATAGCAGGATTTATTTATTTATTAATTTAATTGATTTTTATTTTTAATTTGTATTTTTTTTAAGGACGTTTGAGTTGCGTGCATGTATAGAGCAAGTATTTCTTTTGCCAGTGGAGTATTTTTATATATCTAAGTAACAATAACTTAAATATGAAATGTTAGGTTATTATTATAACAATCGCAATGTGAGTTTTGGTCCAATCATGCAGCACTTATTTATGGGTTTAGCCCTGCAAAAACTGGAAACACTGTCACTTTGTTGGTGCTATAAATTATTGCTTGTTTCTGAAAATGTTTACAGCAGCATATAGCACTAGCAACATCAAGTCCATGGGTTCAATTTCCAGGGAATGCAATTTAAAAAAGTAAACCTAAAATAGATGAAAGTAAATGCGCTCAGAGTGTGACTGCTTGTAGTTTGACCAGAGAAAGATGGCGGAAACCTGTTTGATAACAGTCATTATTGTTCTTTTTAGCTTTTTTTAGTGATGCTAGTAGTGCAGAAACAGTGCTTTACTTAAAACATGTACATTATGAGTAGCTTGTATCTTAAAAAAATAGTTGCAAACAAGCATATATGCTGTCTTATATCAAATCGCAGGCTTCGAGGCCATGGATTGTGATGACACATTATGTTAATAGTTGAGGTTAATGGATTCGTACAACGGTCTCCGTGTTGCTCAAAACCAACCACAGTGTCAACAAATATTGTTTCAACAGTGACGTGTCTCGTAAATCACATCAAGCCCCTTTATTGTAATCCACAGCCCAAGGGAAACGTGACGGAGGAGCCTCTGCGCTCAGTACATCCGTGATTTATCCACACCAGCTGTTCTCCAGCACTGACTCACGTCACATCCGTCCATCCATAGGACCACCGTTGAGTCTCATTGAAAGAGCTTCTGGTCACAATATGAGGCTCGGGACCATAAGAACAGCGTGTTCGGAAAGATGTGGCTCCTCGTAACTGAGTGAAGGAAAAGGCTTTCATGTGGTCGCGTCGCACATGAATGGTCAGACAAACACACACATACAAGACGTCATGACATCATGCCGGGATGCCACACGACCGCGAGTGTCTCCGCCGGCAAAGACGGCAAATTCGCTGCCAGTTGTTTGTGGCTCTTTTGTGTTATGGTGATTTAGGAAGTCTATTCTCTCGGCTAAGAGAGTAAACTATACCCGTGACGTTTGCACACACAAAGACGGCCAATTTCACTCCTCAGGGTTTCATTATAATGCGTTTCTTCTCAGTCACACTGATCTTTCATGTTCAGGCGCCATTGTGGAGTAAATTAAATAAAGATTTTTACATGAGAACAAACAAATATGTACATATTTACATTATATTTGTTTGCTAAAAAATCAAACTATTCATCCAAATCAAGATTTTTAAGTCTTTATTTAATGCATTACAGTAGTTGTCTTAAACTAACAATCTTACATTTTGTACATTATTTACTGTTCTAGGTTAATTTATAAATTTATGTTACAATGAATTTACATTACAAATAAATATTGTTTGTTCATAATTAATACAATTAAAATGTTAATAAGTATATTAGTAAATGTATAAACTAATGTTAATGTAGATTTTTGAATACGTTAGAAATATTTTTATTGTAGTTTTAAACTTTTTTGTTTTTATTTTTTAACTGAAATACATTATTATTATTGTTATTATTATTATTATTATTATTATTATTATATTATTATTATTATTATTATAATAATAATAATAATAATACTATTATTATTATTATTATTCATTTATTGTATTATTTTTTTATTTATAAATAATTATAAATAATATTAATGTAAAAATTTTTGAATATAGTAGAAGTATTTTTATTGTCCTACTATTAAGCTTTTAAAATCATTTTCAGTAATTAAAATTAAGCTAAAGTATAGTATAGTATAATAGAATAGAATAGAATAGAATAGAATAGAATAGAATAGAATAGAATAGAATAGAATAGAATAGATAAATCATACTAAAATAACACTGGTCAGTTAATGACACCTAATGCATTAAATGTTAATGCACTGAATGTTGTTGTAAATTTTGCACCAAAATAACAGTAATTATAAGTAGTAGATTTATGGATTTTGATAAATGATTGATCAGCCTCAAATAAACTAAAATCTGTTATGAATTACAATACTGGTTACACTGTTGCAAAAATGTTGCCAAATGTTCAGAGTTTGTTATATCGGAAAGGACAGACTATAGACAACAAAACTTTTGTTCATAGTTGAATGTCACTAAAATAATAAAACTCGTCTCAACTTTAATTAGTTTCAAAGTTCATAGCCGCTTATTTTGTGGAACGTTTTAGACGTTTCACTCTAACTTATATAATCTATGAATGAATTTCATTTTAATATTGCTTCAAGGGATGTCAAAAGAGTATGTTTCTCATCAGTCTCACCCACATTTCTATAAACTCAGAATAGTTGCCCTTCCCAATAACCTTTGTGTGAAAGCGCACCAACAATAACTGTCTGGACACCAAAAAAAACCTCTTTGTGAGCTTTTCAAAGTGTCCTGGAAAAACAGAGTGAGTAGACAGAGAACACATTAAAGTCGGTCATGCCACAAAAGTGGGAAACAAGGCCACATGCTTATAAAGAAGGAAAAACATGGGCTCGGGATGAACAACACATGGACGAGCGTCTTCAAACACAGCCGAAAAGGCCGCAAAAGATGCCGTCGACTCTGCAGGCCTATCATCAGCAGGACCAAGATAGGAATCACACTGTCGGAATGAGTTAGATTGAATAAGCCTCTCCGTGTAGATTCATGCTTCCCGCTAACGTGCTCCCGCAAAGAGACACATATGCATTTGGTTTGTTTAAAGAACAAAAAAAAAAAAAAAATGAGAAGAATCTTTCGTAATGGGAAATTTGGTCAGAAAACCACTTGATGCAAATGTAATTTCCAGACAGGAATGCCTCAGGGCTCGGGCTGCAGTCCGCTGGCATTGTTAGCCACATGCCACAGTGACACTCACCCACGATCATCCCGTGATCCAGACGCTTGATTATGTCAAACGAGTTTCCGGACGTTTCCTTCCAGGATGTTGTAGACGATCTCCGGGGAGTCCATGTGGGGAAGGTGAGAAGGTGTGGGGGATTTTAGGAAAACAATTTCTGGGAAGAAAAAAACATGGATTTTTTATTAGATGACACTTTGGCGGGTGTGTCTCACTGGGCTGAGATGTTCAGAGTGAAGAAACACAGAATTGAGGCCTGATGTTTGGCTCAGTGATCACCATTGTTTCGCTATTGTCAATTTATTAATGAATTTCTGCACCCTTCTGTTTATGTATGTGAACAAGCACGCAAAGATTTGGTCGACGTGGATAACAGGGTTGTGCAATATTCAGAAAGGCTTCTTTGAATCCACAAGTGTGAATTTGAATTAATCTGGCCACAATACACATTCTATCTATCTATCTATCTATCTATCTATCTATCTATCTATCTATCTATCTATCTATCTATCTATCTATCTATCTATCTATCTATCTATCTATCTATCTTCTTTATCTAGTCTGTCTGTCTGTCTGTCTAGTTGTCTGTCTGTCTTTATCTAGTCTGTCTGTCTGTCATTGTCTATTATTTCTATCTATCTATCTATCTGTCTGTCTGTCTGTCTGTCTGTCTGTCATTGGTCTATTTCTATCTATCTATCTATCTATCTATCTATCTATCTATCTGTCTGTCTGTCTGTCTGTCTGTCTGTCTGTCTGTCTGTCATTGGTCTATTTCTATCTATCTATCTATCTATCTATCTATCTATCTATCTATCTATCTATCTATCTATCTATCTGTCTGTCTGTCTGTCTGTCTGTCTGTCTGTCTGTCTGTTATTGGTCTATTTCTATCTATCTATCTATCTGTCTGTCTGTCTGTCTGTCTGTCTGTCTGTCATTGGTCTATTTCTATCTATCTATCTATCTATCTATCTATCTATCTATCTATCTATCTATCTATCTCTCTATCTGTCTGTCGTCTGTCTGTCTGTCTGTCTGTCTGTCTGTCTGTCATTGGTCTATTTCTATCTATCTATCTATCTATCTATCTATCTATCTATCTAATCTGTCGATCTATCTATCTATCTATCTATCTATCTATCTGTCTGTCTGTCTGTCTGTCTGTCTGTCTGTCTGTCATTGGTCTATTTCTATCTATCTATCTATCTGTCTGTCTGTCTGTCTGTCTGTCTGTCTGTCTGTCATTGGTCTATTTCTATCTATCTGTCTGTCTGTCTGTCTGTCTGTCAGTCTGCCTGTCTGTCATTGGTCTATTTCTATCTATCTATCTATCTATCTATCTATCTATCTATCTATCTATCTATCTATCTATCTATCTATCTATCTATCTATCTATCTATCTATCTATCTATCTATCTATCTATCTGTCTTGTCTGTCTGTCTTGTCTGTCTGTCTATCTGTCTGTCTATCTATCTATCTATCTATCTATCTATCTATCTATCTATCTATCTGTCTGTCTGTCTGTCTGTCTGTCTGCCTGTCTGTCATTGGTCTATTTCTATCTATCTATCTATCTATCTATCTATCTATCTATCTATCTATCTATCTATCTATCTATCTATCTATCTACTATCTATCTAATCTATCTATCTATCTATCTATGTCTATCTGTCTGTCTGTCTGTCTGGTCTGTCTGTCTGTCTATCTATCTGTCTGTCTGTCTGTCTATCTATCTATCTATCTATCTATCTATCTATCTATCTATCTATCTATCTATTCTATCTCTATCTGTCTGTCTGTCTGTCCTCTCTGTCTGTCTGTCTGTCTGTCTGTCTGTCATTGGTCTATTTCTATCAACCTATCTATCTATCTATCTATCTATCTATCTATCTATCTATCTATCTATCTATCTATCTATCTATCTCTCTATCTCTCTATCTCTCTGTCTGTTTGTCTGTCATTGGTCTATTTCTATCTATCTATCTATCTATCTATCTATCTATCTATCTATCTATCTATCTATCTATCTATCTATCTATCTATCTATCTATCTATCTATCTATCTATCAGTCTGTCTGTCTGTCAAACTCCAAGACTTAAAATTAGTTGTTTTTGAATTTCACTAAATTTAATGTCTATTTCCTTAGTCAAATTATAATTGCAATTCTGCATTCTAATCCAGTTTGCCACCTCAATTCAAATGAACTTTTAAATTCAGCAATGCAACTGGAACATAAACTGTATTCTTAATTCAAATCTGAATAACCCTGTTCAGTACTCAAGGGGCTGATAGTTAACAATAAGCACTGATAGTTTAACTAACTTCCTTCTCTACATCGGTCCCACTGTAGCGACCCTGGTGGAGAGAATACAGCACATACTTGCAGTTATAATCTGAAGTCTGACACATTTCAGGATGAAACAGAGTACAAAGTCGAGCTTGTGAAGCGTTTGCGTTCACTTGTGTTTTAGGCTTTATAGTTGAAGCTTGAGCTATTAAACATTAAATTACACCAATCTATGCAACAGCAGCTGTAGGCATGTGCAAAGCGTGTTGTTTTAACAATAAGAAAGGCACCAAATTTGGATCATATATTTACATTTACATTGAAAAGCCTACAACAGAATAGGAAATCACTGCCATACCTTCAGGTTTGTTGAATTCTCTGAAGGTGGGAAGCGAGATGGCCGTGTGTGAGATGGAGAGGATGGGATTGAGCATGCAGGAGATGTCATTGGGTTGGCAGGACTTCACACATCGGATAATATCGGCACGATCCACCCTCGGCCTGCTGGAGGAAGACAACACAACCGTCTGAACCAGAACCAAGCCACTGACCTTTGTCCTGAGCTACACGTCAGTTTTTTCTGGGCTCTGCCAGAGGAATACATGCTAATGATGCAGGATTTGGTTTCCCCTGTCGGCACCGTTCTCAGTGACGATATGCTAAAATGCCAAAGCGCTTCAAGCACAGTAGGGCCCATTGTGAGACAACTCAAGCAAACAGGCCATGATCTCTGGTGATGACTGGGTAAAATAATCTTCCTTCACAGTTGAAGCTCTCCAACAACCGGATGGTTTCCAGCAGAACCCACCACAGAACCAAGCACCCAGCGGGCGGGTGAAACCTTTACTGTATAAATATTATTTGCACAAATGCACTGGCCATTCTTAATATGGAGCTCATAACACAAACAATCAGGTTTTTAGGGGGTAAAAGTCAGAACAGATGACGACGAGAGGC
Source organism: Cyprinus carpio (assembly GCF_018340385.1). Lineage (NCBI taxonomy): Eukaryota > Metazoa > Chordata > Actinopteri > Cypriniformes > Cyprinidae > Cyprinus > Cyprinus carpio. Next base: position 1,542,252 of record NC_056596.1, on the reverse strand, counting down.
CAAGAATCACACCACAGGAGAACTGGTGGTCGAGTTTCCTGTTAGCCACTCATGGTTTTTTGATGCTTTTTCGAAGTTGTGACATTGATGTAAAACTCTTTCCGAAAAAATGTTTGGTTTAGCTGCGCATTCCCGGTTCGGTATCCCAAAATCTCTATGGAATTTATGGAACGAGGGAGCTTTAAATCCTGACAAGACAACTCCGACTATTTAAAGCTGTGTTGGGTAATCAAACACAGACTTTGGATCACAAATTAAATATCTGATTATTTTTCCTACATAGTGAAGAGATTAAATTGTTAAATCTTGTTAAATCCCATTGCATTTTTTTTTTCATTTGGTATTGGTTAATATTTGATTTATATATATTTAGTTAACCTTTACTGTCATCGAATGCTCACTTTAAGTCTATAAATGTATACACCTTATTAAAGACACTTAAATTGAATATTAATTATGCATACTGTATATTGTAGTGTAATACATGTAAATTCACTTGTAACATTTAAAACAATTATAGATATAAAAACTTTCTAATATTTTGTCTAAAAAAAAAGTTTAACTTAAACTTGCCACATTTCAAATTAAAATATCAAAATTATATACATTTAAGTTTTTGTTTGAATTTGTTATATTTTTAAGATCTTGATTACTATGTTGACTAAAAAATAAAAAATCATTAGTTTTAGACAAAATGTACATATTTATTACTTTAATACAAAATGTAACATTTTATATAGTATTTTGTCCAAAAAATAAAACAAATAATAAAATCTAAAAGTAAAATACAATGTTGTAATTTAATACAAAATTTAATATCAAAAATATATAATAATTTTATATAATAATTTTTTAGACAAGATAATTATATCTTGTCTGAAAAATAAAACACTAAAATTAGTTTTATTTAAACAATTTAAATAATTAAAAATATATATTTTATATTGTGTATACAAATAAAACGCTAAACTTAATTTTAGACAAAATATTTTTTTATAATTTAGCATAAAGTTTAAGATTAACATTTTAAAATATTTTATCTAAATCAAAAAACAAAAAATAGTTTATTCATCTCTTTACACAAAACATTATAACATTAATCATTTTTATACAAAAAATGTATATTGAAACTATAATATGTTGTTTAAATAAAAAACAAAACAAAAATTAGTTATAAACAAAATATATGTATTTCAATAATTTAATACAAAATATAAGATTGACATTTTATAATATTGTTTGTAAAATGAAACACTGGAATTAGTTTATTAATTTACACAAAATATTATAAAATTAATACTGTGAATACATTTTTTTTTTAAATGAATAACAAAATAAAAATATGAAACTCTATATATATTATATAACAGCTCTAGTAAAGTGTGTTGAAATGTGTGCATCTGTTCCTGCAGACGTGCTGTGATTATTTCACCCTTTGATCGGATGCAGGAGCTGCAGAGAAACCCCAAAACTAAGATCAGGTTACGGCCGAGAGGAGAGAAGCCCCTGACAGAGAAGTCAAGCCACTGCTGGGCACAGACCTGTAATTAGCAATTAGCGGGTGGGTCCAGGTTTAGCTTAGGCCTGAGCCAAAGCCACAAAATGTTCTCCCTGCTTATAATACTCGTGCACGACAAAGATGGAGAAAGAGGGGCAAACGGCACAAATAAAGAGCCCAGAGCTCTCTGCTAACATCAAAGCTAACATCAAGGCCTTGTGGCGAACGCGGCGGGGGGGAGATCCATCGCGTGGGCCAAAACGCCAAATCCCCATGTGTGACTTGAGGGGAAAAACATGGCTTTTAGACGGGCCGTGTTTCTGGTCAAGCAGAAAGTTCTTCTTTTTCTCTCTGGTAATTATTATTTATAGTCAGTGTCTTGATAGCAGACCAACACAAACACTGCGGCCCATCATTTCTCGGTGCACGGCGGCGATGTAGCTTCGCCACAAATTGTTCAGAGCACTGTCCAGAGCCCAGAATCCCATAATTCACTGTCAGAAAGTGTGTGTGTGTGTGTGTGTGTGTGTGTGTGTGTGTGTGTGTGTGTGTGTGTGTGTGTGTGTGTGTGAGGTGTTTAATGTGTGTGTGTGTGTGTGTGTGTGTGTGTGTGTGTGTGTGTGTGTGTGTGTGTGTGTGTCTGAGTGTGTAAGTGTGTGTGTGTGTGTGTGTGTGTGTGTGTGTGTGTGTGTGTGTGTGTGTGTTGTGTAATGTTGTGGTAAGTGTGTGTGTGTGTGTGTGTGTGTGTGTGTGTGTGTGTGTGTGTGTGTGGTGTGTGTGTGGTCTAATTGTGAAGTGTGTTAATTTTTTTTTTTTTTTTTTTTTTGTCCTTCCTGGTGGTGTGTTGTGTGTGTTTGTGTGTGTATGTGTGTCTGTGTGTGTGTGTGTGTGTGTGTCTGTGTATGTGTGTGTGATATTTTTTGTGTTTGTGTGTGTGTGTGTGTGTGTGTGTAACAAGTGAATTAAAATATACTTAACATAACAGTTACATCCATTTATTACATATAATAATGTAATTTTTTTGCTACACAAGGATAAAATCTTGTTTTTTTTTTAATTTGGTCACTAAAATCTATTTTGTATTTAGACAATTTATTTAGAGAAATTATATAACAATTGTAACAATTTCAATACAAAATGTACATTTAAAATGTTACAATATTTTGTAAAACATAAAACACTAAAATTATTTTTTTCATTTATTTAGACAACATTTTAATAATATTAATTCAACATGTAAGTTTAGAATTTTACAATATTTAGTTTAAAATAAATAAAACTCAAATTAGCTTTTAATGAATTTTAGACAAAAACCTATGGTTTTAATATTAATACTAATGAAAATAAAACTAATAAAAAATGCTAATAAAAAACATTAAATAATTTTGAATTTATTTATTTAGACACAATTATACAATTTTAATAATATTAATACAACATGTAAGTTTAAAAATTTACTATAAAATAAATCAAACAAATTAGATATTTATTAATTTAGAAAAAATATTATAGTTTTAATGTTAATATGTAATGTAAGTTCAACATTTTAGATTTTGTCTACATTTTAAAAAGTAGTTTTTATTAATTTTAGACTAAGAAATTATACAATTTTAATAATTTCACTACAAAATGTAAATGTAAAATTGTACAATATTTTATCTAAAATAAAACACAACAATTATTTGTATTAATTTATTAGACACAATTTAATCTTTTTATTTTTTTCAGACAAAATATTATTCAATAAAAATTAATAATTTACAGTTCATAATATTTTGTCTAAATATTGTGTCCTAAAATTAGTTTTATATTTAATGTGTTTAGACAAAATATTATACATTTTTAACATCAGACTTTTATCAGTTATTGGTTTGCGCTAATGATTTTAAATAGCTTAAGCAGTCTAGCTTTCCTTTATTTTCTTGTTAATATTGTTTGTTTGATTAATATTTCCCAATTACCAAAGTCACACGTACAGAATGAAATTCAATGTGCTCCCCTTTTGTTTCACAGCAATATAAATTATTAAAGCAGCATAAAGTGGATTTATTAGCTTCAAAAGAGCATGTGTAAAAAATAGAAGATTTAGCCAACACATCCTGTCTAGTCACGTGTCTTAGCACTAGCATGAGTGTGTTTTAACCAGCAGTTAACATCTCTCAGAGCTCTCTGGTGGTTTTCATCAGATGGCTTCATCTGTTTCTGAGTGTATGCTGGTGGATGAGCGGCTAATGTGGCCTTTAAATGCAGGATAAGAGCTCAGATGTCTGGTTAATTATCCGGCAAACCGCTTTAATGATTAATGGATGCTCGCTACATGACTAATTAAATGTTAATAAATTCATGTCTGCCTGGGTTGTGCATGTGTGTGCGACTCGGCCATTTTCCATCTCCTGTTCCAAAAAATAAATAAATAAATAAAAATAAAAAATAAATATATATATAAGTTTGGAAACATTACTATTTTTAATGTTTTTGAAAGAAGTCTCTTCTATTTATATACAGTACAGACCAAAAGTTTGGAAACATTACTATTTTTAATGTTTTTGAAAGAAGTCTCTTCTTGCTCATCAAGCCTGCATTTATTTGATCAAAAATACAGAGTGAAAAAAACAGTAATATTGTGAAATATTATTACAACTTAAAATAATGGTTTTCTATTTGAATATACTTTTTAAAAATAATTTATTCCTGTGAAGCAAAGCGGAATTTTCAGCATCATTACTCCAGCCTTCAGTGTCACATGTAACATCCAGTCTATCACATGATCATTTAGAAATCATTCTAATATTCTGATTTATTATGAGTGTTGGAAACAGTTCTGCTGTCTAATAATTTGATGAATAAAAGGTTAAAAAGAACTGCATTTAGTCCAAATAAAAATAAAAAAAATTCTAAAAATATAATATATTCTAATAATATATTTTTCTTTACCTATCACTTTTATCAATTTAACACATCCTTGCTGAATAAAAGTATGATTGTATTTAAAAAAAAAAGAAAAAAAAAATTACTGACCCCAAATTACTCACCAGTAGTGTATATTGTTATTACAAAATATTTATATTTTAAAAACATAGCTTCTTTTTTCTTTTTCTTTTTTTTTTTTACTTTTTATTCATTCAAAGTATCCTAAAAAAGTATCACATGTTCTGAAAAAATATTATTAAGCAGCAGAACTGTTTCCAACTTTGCATAATGAATCATCATATTAGAATGATTTCTAAAGGATCATGTGATATGATCCTAAAAATTCAGCTTTGCATCACAGAAATAAATGATCATTTAAAGTATAATAAAATTTTAAAAACTATTATTTTAAATTGTAATAATAATTCACAATATTACTGTTTTTTCTGTATTTTTTGATCACATAAATGCAGGCTTGATGAGCAGAAGACACTTCTTTCAAAAAACATTAAAAATAGTAATGTTTCCAAACTTTTGGTCTGTACTGTATTTTAAAAAAACTGACAATGCTACATTCAGTAAATTTTTATTAGAAAATGAAGGACTAAAAATAATAGAATAAAAAAATAAATAAAAAAAAATCACCAAAAATGACACCAGTTGCTTTGCTTGGCCTAAAAGCGCCATCAAGTGGCCCGGGACAAACAAAGGTCACATTGAGCAGAAGATCTGATCACAGCGTGGCTAGAATAGTCTGAGCTACAGTCACAGACTACAGTACATGAAAACAGAGGAAGAGGAATCTCTCGTTACACTCTCTGATCATATTCATGAGCGCTTGTGAACGCCACCAAGGGACCTTTACATTAACCATCCTACCTTAGCAACTGTTGCTGTGTGGCTTTTTATTTTACTGTGTGATAACTCAACAATTTATTGAATGAAATGTGAAAAGCATTTGTATCTGCCATTTTTCTTTAAGTATTAATTTCTACCACTTTATGTTTATATTTTACTGAAAATATATGTACTGCAATTTTTAACTACTCAATACACTAATTTAACCGAATTAATATATATATTATATATATATAGTATATATATATATATATATTATATATATATATATATATATATATATATATATATATATATAATTTATTATTATTTATTGGAAATTTTGACACTGTATATGCATATTTTACTGAAAATCTATTACCACTTTATGTGCATATTGCACAGGAAATCCTTTTTTTTTATTTACATTTATTGTGATTTTTTTTATCCACTTTGTGCAGATTTTACTGAAAATATTTTTAAAGATATTTTTAACCAATTGATGTGCATATTTTACTGACAAATTATTTTTTAAATTCAATGCAATTTTACAATCACTTAATATGCACACTTTACTGAAAATCTTTTATTATTATTATTATTATTATTATTATTATTAATTACAACCTTTTCATTTCTAACACTTTCTGCATACATTACTGGAATGTTTTATATGTATTGCAGTTTTTAATCACTTGCGGTAATTCAACTGAAATCTGAAGTGCATTTTTTAATCCATTTTGTGCGTATTTTACAAAAAAAATCTTTTTATCATTGTTTTTAGCCACTTCATGTGCATATTTCACAGAAAATAATTTTTTTTTATTTATTAAAATTTTTAACCAACTGATGTGCATATTTTCCTGGAAATCTTTTTTTTTTTTTTTTTTTTTTTTTTTTTTTACATTTATTGCATTTTTTTAACAACTGTATGAGCATATTTTCCTGAGAAATTGTTTTTTTTTCTGTCATTTGAGTTTTTTTTTTTTTTTTTTTTTTTACCACTTTGTGCATATTTTACTAAAAACTGCATTTTCAAGTCAGAAGCAAATCAGTATCAGTATTATTTATATACTGTTATAATTTGTGTTAATATTTTGAATGAGCTTTAATTTTAAATTTTAATTTAACTTTAATTACTAAAAATATATATGTATTTTTATATTCCTATTTAGGATTTATATTTATTTAAGTTTTGTTTGAGTTTTAGTTCAGTTTTTGTTCTTATTTCCAGTTAGTCATTTTACTGAATTTAAACTCAGTCCAAGGCAACATTTTTAATTTTCATTTAGTGCAATTTTTCATTTAATATATATATATTAATTCCAGCTCTATTTTAATTAACAAAAATGCAATAATTTTTAATTTCCATTTGTTGCACTAAATGACAAAATACCCTCCATTATGTTCCAACCAAAATCACATCATAACTAAAGTTTCCAAATCAGTAAATGGGATCTTTCCAGAAGGACTTGGAGGCAGCATGATTACAAGCCAAGCGCTCACAGCGACTGCGAAGGGGAGATGGACAGAGAAGAGAGGGGTTAGAACGGTGACTTGCGGAAAAGTGTGTGATTTTAAGGGGGTGGGGTTTGTTTGGGGGGAGGAGCATCTGCAGTGACATCACAGATTGATGTGTGAAGCATTCCATTCACTTTCTCCATAGAGACGCTGACACTGAAGTACATGATGTCACGATTCATCTGAGATCGGCTTGGTCTTAGAAGTCTTTCTTTTTTGGAATCCATATGGAGAAAACGAATGGGAAAAATACTTGTTAACAGGGATTTTGTCTGGCAAGACTTGCAAAACATAAAGCGCGTATTAACGAAACTCTGTGCACTATTCATGCATTGCTTCCGCAGCTATCTTGGATGCATTTTTCATGCACAATGTGACCAGCAGATCTGTTAGAAACTCCACTTCTTCTGTTAATACCTACCTGCATCATCTCAGCTATCTGGGAACTCATATACCATATACTGTATGATCTAATAGTTTCGACATATTTGTAATTTTAGTTTTTTTTTTTTTTTTTATAAAAAATAATGTATACATTTATTGATATTTTATATATATTGAAATAAAATTTTTAATTCTGAATATATATATACATATATATATATATGTGTGTGTATTTATATTTATTATTTAATATATGTATATATAGTATATTATATATATTAGATATATATATATATGTATGTGTGTGGGGTGTTTGTGTATGTTTAATTAACACACACACACACACACACACACACACACACACACACACACACACACACACACACAATTTGCATATTATATATTTATATACTAAAAATAAAATATATTTTAATTTGTTGCATTTGAAAAGGGAGTTGGAAATGAGCTTTGAGATCAGTGCACTGACTCTAATATGACAAATATGAAAGTTAAGTCAAAATAGTTTTTATTTCCCACAGCATAAAATCCGGTTCAACAATACACACATATGTGAAAAAAATATTTTAACAAGTAAAAGAAACAGCGCATGTGGATACGAGTTATTGCCACAGTGGTCTAATATGACAAGACACACATATGTGAAATAATTATGACAAACAGTTACAGTACCAGTGCATATTGTGTATTGTGATATATAAGTATAATAATATGTTAAGTTTGACATGGTGTTGTTTTATCACTGATATGCTATTTTTTTTTCTAGCTTTTCTTTTCTAGTTTTAGTTAATATTTTGAATTAAAAATAAAAAAAAACAATAAACTTCACCATTCATCAAAACCTTAAAATTAAAAAATCAAAAAACTCAACAGAAAAAGTAAAAATACATTAAAATCCAAAAGAAAAAAGAAAAACAGGAAAAATGAAACAAAACAATAAAAAAAAAAAAAACAAAATCCAAAATAAAAAAAATCAATTTTATTATTTTGTTTTCACTTTAATTTTAAAGTATTTTTTTTTATTTTTTTTGTCATCATGTTGTTGTTGTTTTTATAAATGTAAATTAAATCAAGTTAAAGTAAACGAAAATAAAAATGATTAGATGAAAAAAAAAGTTTTTTTTTGCTCGCTTTTCTAGTTTTTGTTAATATTTTGAATTAGATTTTAACTATAATAAGAAACTTTAAATTGTTTTTTTTCACAGTGCCTTAAGTTACATTTTGAAGAACTTTACAGAAAAAGTAAAAATACATTAAAATACAAAAGAAAAAAAAACAAAGAAAATATGCATCAAAACAATTTAAGAAAAAAAATGAAAACAATTGCAAAATACTAAATTTTATTTTTAGATTTTTTTCACCTTAAATTTAATAATCTTTTAAATCATGTCATAATTTTTTCAAATTAATTTAAATTGAAGTTTTAGTTTATTTTAGTACATCAAGTAAACAAAAATAAAAAATAATTAGCTGATTTTTTTTTAAGTTCAGTGTTTTATTTCTAGCTTTTCTAGTTTTGTTAATATTTTGAGTTCGATTTTATTTTTTATAGCACCTTTAAAAGTTGCATCTCAAACCTTTTTACAAAAAAGCAAAAATATATTGAAATATAAAAAATAAAAAAAAATTCAAAATCATCATAATTTAATTTTTATATTTTTATGTTTTCACTTTAATGTTTGTGTTCACTTGAATGTGCTTTAGTAATTCTGTTTTTATCATTTTCATTCATTTTTAATTTTAGTTTTTTTTATGATGATTTTCGAATGGAATGACGTTGCCTTGGCAACCAGTGGAAATACAAGCTTAAGGTATACTTCTGGTAACGTTTATTTACTTCAGTTATTAATTTCAGTTCTGATTGTGATGGTAACTTGAGTCTGACCCTGGCAGCTGCGTCCGCTGGGGGTGAGGGTGTATCCTGCGGCGGGACAGAGGCACTGGAAGCTGCCCGGTGTGTTGAGGCAGCGGTAAGAGCAGATGTGTCCACCGGTGGGCAGCGCACACTCATCGATGTCTGAAGGAAACATCACAGTTACTTCCTCCTTTACAGATATGCTTGCATTTGACAGCAAACATCAGCCGCTCACCTGCACAGGTGACCCCGTCCTCGTCGCTCAGCTGGTAACCACGACGACAGTAGCCCTGGTACGACCCGTAGACGTTGGCACACTCCTGACTGCACGGGCTGCTCTCGCATTCATTGAGGTCTGGTTAAAGCACAGGTCAGTGCATGAATGAAGGCTGAGGGAGAGTGAGGAGAGGAGGGATCATTACTGTACTTGTAGGAGCCCTGGGTGTTTTCACAATTGTGCGCACACAAAAACCCCAACAACCACTGAATTCATATATTCCAGATAAACAAACAAAGAAACACATCATACAGATCAACAGGTACAAGTAAATATCTTTAATAATTAAAAATAAATATTTTTATTATATTATTAGCATTAATATTATTTTAATATTATTATTATATTATATTTGATATTTTTTATATAATATTTTAAATATATTTATATTAATTTATATATATAATACTTAGATTTTTTTATTCTTAATCTAATTGGAAAATATAGTTGCATTTTTTTTTTTTTTTTTTCAGTTAAAATTAAAAAAGAGAACTCAGATTAAGATAAATATTACAGTTAACGCAAAAGTGAAAATTTCAATTATTCCTGCAATAAAAATCATTTTTATAAATACTTTCATATTTTAATTATCAACAAAATTATATTTATATATTATTATAATAATTATTATATATAAATTATTCACATTTTTATAACACATTTTCAAATTAAGTTGCATTTAAAAAAGGTAAAAGAAAATACTCTATATATATTATCATATATAGACTATATATATATATATAATATATATATATATATATATATTTATATATATAGTTTCACACATTTATTTAATTTTTTTTTTACATGTAAAAAATATATGGAGATGGAAGTTGTATACATTCCTGCATTCATTGATGTCTGATGTTCAAGAGAAAGAGATACAGCACACAGAGCAACAGGAGACAAAGAATGAACAAATGTTTTCTGGCTAATAAATTCAAATGCATCAACCCTGGTGTGGGTTTGAACCTGCAACCTTTTATTGAGCGGCTCTTAACCGCTAACCCACAGCACTCACCCCTCACAAACACAAATAAAGCCCTTCAATATAAAGCCAACCATCCAATCACATCGGTACGAGCCCACCACATTAATACAGCCGTGACCCTCACAGGAGTTATCTGGCCCCGCACACTCGTCGATATCTGACACACACACACGCACACGCACACGCACACACACACGCACGCACACACGCACACGTTAAAATTAAAAATAATTATATTAAAATTACATTCACAAAACATTTATTTATTTTTCATAATATGATGCATTTTTGAGTGAAATATTACTATGTAATATATTTATAGATATCTTAAAATATAAAATACATATTATTTTATTTTATTATTATTATTATATATATATATATTATATAATATATTATATAATACTATTATATATATATATATAACTATATATAACTATATATATTTGATTTGTGTGTGTGTGTGTGTGTGTTACTTTTGTTTATATTACTGTTGTTATTATTATTATAATTATTATTATTTTTATTTATTTATTTATTTATTTATTTTTGTGATTCTGATTTGTAATATGCTTTGTGCGCTACCCACTGGTTGCTGACCAATTAATAAAAAAAAAAAAATAAAAATACATATTGTATTTATCATATTAATTAATGTTTTTTTTCTTTTGAAGTCTTGATTTTCAAGCATTTGTATTATTTAATTTTCTCTCTAAAGTCCACTTATAATATTAGTCATACAGTGCTACTGCACCTTTAATAATTTTATGTGTAAAAATTTTAGATATTATAGAATCATAAATTATTTATTTAAATTGAAAAACAATTTATTAATTAAAATAATTATAAATTAATAGATTAATTAAAAATAAATGTATTTATTAATTTTAAACAAAAAAATATTATTAAAGCAGGAAGCATTTAAAAATATATATGAATTATGAAAAATTTATCCTGTAATATTAATAATTATAATATATATTATTATTATTATTATTATATTTATGTTTGTGATTATTTATCATAATTATTATTATTACAGGAGTAATTTTTCACTTTGCACTAAATGTATTATTTGCCTTATTTATCTAAATGAAAACATTTAAACTGAATATGAAAAAAAAATTAATAGCATTAAAATATGTGTTGAAAATGAAATTAAACAATTATAAATTATAGAATTCTATAATAAATTATGTGTATAATTATACAATACATAGATAAATTATGACAACCGCTTCTATCTTGCACTTCTGAGTGAAACGTTGTGTGTTGTGTAGAGCGGGACGTTATTTAATTCGATTGAGTGCATGTTAAGCAGGTGACTGTGATTTGTTTGTGTATCCATGCAGCGCGTCCCGTCGGGGTTCAGATGGTATCCCCGTCCACAGGTCACTGAGTGTTTCTGGCAGGTGTAGGAGCCGACCGTGTTGAAGCACATGTGCCCCGCTGGACACGGCCTCGTCGCGCTCAAGCACTCGTTGACATCTGTCACACACGAGAGGAGCGTCATGGCTCTGATGCTGCACACAGAGCTGCGTTCGTCTGCTGGTCTCCGTCTCACCGATGCGGCTCCCGAGAGCGTCCTGAATGAACCCCGCGCCCAGCATTCTGGGACGGCAGCGGAACGATCCGGCTGTGTTCTGACACTCCAGCTCAGCTCCGCAGTTATGAGCTCCTGTCTCACATTCATCAATGTCTGGAACCACAAACAGACAACTCCAGTGATCATAAGTGCCAATTAGAGCTTTGCTGTTTATTATTATTATTATAAATAACTGAGATATGGCATATACCTGTCGATTAATCGTGATCTGGCTTAGTGTGATTATCAAATCAAAAACGCTGTGACTTAAATAAATATGTCACAATAAATAATAATAATAATCATAATAAAAATTATTATTATTACTATTATTATTATTATTATTATTATTTCGTAAAGTATTGCTATATAATAACAAAACCTACAAACAAACACATTAAACCTGGGGGTGTTTTTTTTTTTTTTCTTTTCTTTTCTTTTAACTACTAAATATATCACAAAATTAAAAATTACAATTATTAAAAACAATTTTTTAGTAATTAATACACTATATTATTATTATTATTATTATTATTATTATTATTATTATTATTATTATTATTATTATATTTTCATTTTTCAAAAATATCAATATAAAAATCAACAAATTATGCAGCCCTACAAAATACATTAAATCTTATTTTATTTTATATTTATTTATTTTATTTATTTATTCTTTTTTTTTTTTTTGGAATATAATTGTTTTATGAGAAAAATCACAAATTACATTTATTTTTCTTAAAAAGACCACAAAAGGCATCAACTTCTTTATATATATATATATAATTTTTGAAATATATACTTTTTTCTCATCCTAAAAAAGGTCATAAAAAGGCTTTTTCCCCCTTATTTTCTTTCTTACCTTTTTTTCATTATTCTATATATTATTATTTTTTTAATTTCTATCTATCTATCTATCTATCTATCTATCTATCTATCTATCTATCTATCTATCTATCTATCTATCTATCTATCTATCTATCTATCTATCTATCTATCAGTAAACAGACACATTAATCCTGTTTTATTTACTGCATTTTACACTGCACTCACAATTTTTACCAGAAAATCCCACTTGAAGCAGGCTGTGAGTGTGTCTGACCTGCACACGTGTTGTTGTGTGTGAGCTGGAAGCCCGTCCCGCAGCTGATGACCCTCTGACAGCGGTGTGAGCCGAGTGTGTTGATGCAGTGTTGGCCGGCGCCGCACTGATGAGAGCCCAGCAAACACTCGTTGATGTCTGCAGACACACAGAGGCTCAGACTCCAGAAGCTTCTTCAGATCAGTCTAGAGGTTTCTTAGTGAACATTTACTGACCCTCGCAGGTCTTTCCGTCCACCTTCAGATTGTATCCCTCCAAACAGGCACAAGTGCCGTTAAAACAACTCTGAGAACAACCGGAAGCTTTGATTCACACACAAACAACATTAACACTCTACACATGAACACACAGGGACTGGAAATGAGTGATATGTTCATCAGATGCATTTGATTGTTTTTATAGGATTGCGTAGTACATTAGGAGCAGGTTCTAGTTACCTTTGCACTGATCCTCTATGTTTAGTGCATCACCCTGTGATAGCTGTATATCTGTCATTTTAAAAACATAAATAGTGTGAATGCATTAAAGACTAGAGGTGAAGTGGTGTGAGCTCATGAGCACTAGAGGGCAGAAGAGCTCATCTTTAAATCACTCCAGACTACAAACACCAGATCCAATATTGACAGTTTGAGGGACTTATGGTAATATTGAGACAATAACTAAATACCATGAAAACCTGTCAAGAAAAATAATTATATATATATATATATTATAGATTATATATATATATATATATATATCTATATATATATATATATATATATATATATATATATAGATATATAAATATATATATATTTATTTATTTATTTATTTATTATTATTTTATTTTTCTTGACAAAATTATTATTGGAATAATTATATTTTTAATTAAGAAAATTAAGCCTGTTTTTAGAACCATTAGGAATTTTACATTATGATTGATTATGAATGAATGAATGAATCCAATTGTCCTAAAAAAGCTTAATTTTCCTTAAGTTCTCAAATAAATTTCAATTTTAAAACACATTTCTTCTTTTTTATGGTTTTATATATTTTATATTTATTTAATAATTTATTGATTTTTATATAAATAGATTTCAATATTTTATACATATAAAACGTTTTAAAAATACCTTTTTAAATAGAAATTTTGTGTTTTGTGTGTGTGTGTGTGTGTGTGTGTGAGAGAGAGTGTGTATGTGTGTGTGTGTGTGTGAAAGAGAGAGAGAGATGAGAGAGTATGTGTGTGTGTGTGTGTGTGTGTGTGTGTGTGTTGTGTGTGTGTGTGTGTGGTGTGTGTGTGTGTGTGTGTGTGTTGAAAGAGAGAGAGATGAGAGTATGTGTGTTGTGTGTGTGTGTGTGTGTGTGTGTGTGTGTGTGTGTGTGAAAGAGAGAGAGTGAGAGTATGTGTGTGTGTGTGTGTGTGTGTATGTGAGTGTGTATATCTGTTTGTGTGTGTGTGTGTGTGTGTGTGTGTGTGTGTGTGTGTGTGTGTGTGTGTGTGTGTGTGTGTGTGTGTGTGTGTGTGTGTGTGTGTGTGACATTCAAAAGTTTGAGATCAGACTGGGATCAAGATTTGTAATGTCTTTAAAGAACTCTCTTCTGCATATCAAGCCTGCATATATTTGATCAAAAATACAGAAGAAAAAAAAAACTGAAATAATGTCAAATATTATTGCAATTTATAATAATGGTTTCTATTTTTTTACACTTTAAAATATAATTTATTCCTGTGAAAAAAAGAATAATCATCAACACACAACACCACACTCCACAGTCACACAATACCCTATAAAAAAAAAATAACAAAAAATTCTTTTCTTAAAAAAAAACAAAAAAAACAAACTACTCTCTGCTTAAAACAAGAACAGATACATTGAATGTGTTCTTCTAACAGTGCAAACACAGGCACAGACTCGTGGAAGCTCTTAATGCTATTCTCATTGAGCCAAGAGCATGTTTCACACCAAAAACCTCTGGATTAATTATTGTAAGGTATACAAAAAGGGAAAAACAGCTTTAGATTTCCATTCAAAGAGCAAAATCCATCAAGAGATGGATGAGGAGGAGAATCCCAGCAGGAGATTAAGAACTTGAGCTGGTTCTCCAGTGGGACGTTCAGAAGTGGTCCACATCTTTGCCTAATTAGTGTAGCGCTTATCCTGCGGGAGACGAGCTGAGCTCTCAATCTTATTTAAGGATTAAACGCTCGGTCCACACGTCACGAGTCCAGGCTCACGCTTTCACAGGCCAGCGTGTCTTTAGTGAAGATGTGCTTTCACAACAAAACACACAGTGTCTCCACAACACGACGCCGGCATCAACAGAGAAAATAAAAGGTACGCCTTCTTTCTTTGCGTGAACATCTGGGCGGTGTTATGCAAATCTTCCCACATAGTGACGTAGAAATGTGGGGGTGCGTTTAAACGAAGGGTTTCAGGGAGGCGTGGACGAACCTTAACTTTTATATAAAGAATATCTCTTTGGATTTGAGACTTTAGTCTTTGCAACTTCACAGATCTTCTTTATGCACCAAGAGCTTGTAACACTCCAAAGAGAAAGGACAAATATAATGCACATTTCCAAAGAGGGCTCTTTAAAATCTCAATTTCATTTTCATTCTCCCGAATGAAAACCAAACTGAGACTGCTTTATAGCTTTATGTCAACAGTTCTCTCATTTGTATCTCATTATAAGTAATTTTAGGTGAAACATCCGAGACAGCATTGACGCTTTGCCATGATGAGCTAAGAAAGAGCAACAGCTGAGCAATAAAGCTTTATTTTAGGCTTTTTTGGCTCCAAATATGGTGGGAGTGTTCCAAGAAAGACTAGATAAGAGCGAGTGTGACGGCTAATGGTTTATTAAATCAGCTCTGAAGATATGAACCACTGAACCATATGAACCCAACGTCTTTAAGAGCTCCTGATTATTAAAAATGATTTAAAACAGGTTTATTTTTCTGACCACTGGCAGATCATTTGATGAGAAATATTTGAGATCATATTGAGATATCTGGTCTTCTGCTTGCAGACTTTGATCTTTGAGTTTTGAGATCTTCTGTGAATCTCAAGAAGAGACAGAAGCCAGATTACTGGGACTTTATGACATAAATCATCATAATTATGAGAGAGAAATTCTAACTAATGAGATGGTCCATGTTGACTTACAAGATCAATGATTTATACTTCAACTCACAAATATGACAGTATGTCATAATTTAGACTTTTTATGTAATAATTTTGACTGTACAGTACATCTCATAAAATGACTTACTTTTGACTTTTTATATCATAATTTCAACTTTTGATATAAATATGACAATTTAGACTTTTCATCAACATATTGATATGACTTAAATTAGACAAATTTTGATTTCATCTCATAAAATAACTCATCATAGTAAATCATAATTTTGACTTTTAATTTAATAAATGACTTAATTTAGACTTTTTCTATAATAATTTAAACTTTTCATCTCATAAAATGACTTAGTGTGTCATAATTTTGACTTTTTATGCCACATATATGACTTAATATGTCTTCACTTTGATTTTTGTCATCATTTTGACTTTGTCACATCACAAATCTGAATTAGTATGACATAATTTCGACTTTTATGTCATAAATGACTTCCTATGTGTTCATAAAGATCATCATTTCTGATTTATCAGAGCATGATTTATTTTCTTAAGCGTGCTTCCATGCATTTCTGTCTAGGAGAAACAACTAAAGTGATCTCATGCGTAGTGTTTCGTTCCTCTCTCCTCTTCCGAGACACTGAAGATGTCTTGACATTGTTTTCTCCGTGTCTTTATGACTCCTTTAGTAACTTTAGTGTTTCTCATTCAGTCGATGCGTGTGGAAATCAGTCCCAATGTGCGCGTTTAAGCTATAAAAAACTCTAATTAGCTCAGCATAAAAACAACTCGAGTCAATGGAAAGCTATACCATGCTCACAAATAATCACGAGAAGATGAGAGAAAAGCCAGCTGAAAGGAAACAGATTATATGTATAATACATTTTATGGTTCAGCAGATACAGTGACCGAACACAGATATCCTGTAACTAGTTACTGACTCATCATGCCACACTCCAGTAATCATCTGAGATGTAATGACAACACTTAATGCAAAATTATCCGTTCAAATAATGGCTTGAAAACAATGGACAATATCTCTTCATGGTTCTGTCATCCCAGCAGAACTAGAAGGTTCAGTCAGAAGCACTGCATTCACATTCAGCATAATACAGCATGGATTTCCATCAAAGTTACTTAGAAAATGAGTAGGCTATAAACAGCATGGACTGTTTAATACAGCACACCTCAGCAAACGGAGTAAGATATTTAGGTACTTCATACACAGAGATCGCTTCTGTTAAAGCAGCGCGGGCAGCGAGTCACGTGACCAGAACCTCCACAAAACACACTCTCGCAAACTCACGCATTCCCACTCATCTGTGTGTGTGTGTGTGTGTCTTGCTCAGATGTGCAGTTTAAAGCCCCGGATCAGCAGTGACCCACGCCAATGAGCGCGAACGCGGGTTTGCGCTGCTAATAAACAGGATCTGTGCTGGAAAAAGGATTTTTTGAGGGGTCGAAATATTCGGGTAAGTTCTGACGTGTGGCGTTTAATAACTAGCGTGTGAAAGACTAATGGATGCATAAGGTGGCTCTTTGTGATT
The DNA here is from genome assembly GCF_018340385.1 of Cyprinus carpio. NCBI lineage: Eukaryota > Metazoa > Chordata > Actinopteri > Cypriniformes > Cyprinidae > Cyprinus > Cyprinus carpio. The sequence goes on along the minus strand of NC_056596.1, from coordinate 1,524,605 downwards.
TCGCATCGAGAGAGTCTCGTGAAGCTGTTCGTTCGGTGTGTGAACTCGTTATCCAGGTCGTGCTTTCAGAAAGCGGCTTGAAGTTGCCAGAAACGCTGTCACGCGCAAAAGCATTTGTTACATGTGTGTCCAAGAGTCCGGACTCAGCTGCGCCTGTCACTTCAGAGACAACTGCTCTGTGGGTTATCTACCATCTCGAGCTTCACCAGAAGGGCTTTGATGGTCATCTTCAGAGCTTTTCCCTGCTTCACTGATCGCTATCGCTGGCTTTATAGACTCTTAAAAACCAAGCTGCTTTACTGATGCGATCAGTGTTTCCATGAAGAACTTTTAACATGATTGCACTAAAGGTTCTTTTTAGTAGCTTGTGAACATTTTCTTCACACTAAGAGACCCCGGATCTTCTAAGAACTGTTAATTTAAAGGTTCTTTGGGGAAAAGTTCTCAAAAGTCTTATTGGTTTGACACTTCAGTGTCAAGGTGAAGTAGTTGAGATGGGGGCGCTCTCTGCTGGTGCTGAGGAGTGAAGTCAAGGATAAATCAGCCATGATTTAGTGTACAGTAGTGCCTTCAGATCATGTCAGAGCGATGGGGTTTATGGGATGAACAGCAGGGCCAGAGGAAATATGAGGCGTGAAACTAGTGTTAATCATAAGTATGTTTTCATTGTTAATGTTGACTTGAGTTTGTGTGTTGATGAAGAATCACTTGGACACTACTTCAAAACTCACTGAGCTGGTTCATCATGAGGCTTCCCTTCAGCCGGTTTATATAAATATACAGACAGAGCAGAGCTTATCTAAATAAAAAAAAAAACACTTCTTATTTTCTTATTATTATTACTAAACAAAAACAAACTTAAAGACTAAACACTAAAAAATCAAAATCAACATGAAATCTAAATTGATTTACTGTATTTCCTGAAAGTAATGCAATTAACATCAAGCATGCAAAACAACTGATAATCCACAAGTAGTCCACAGCACTCCAGTCCATCAGTTAACATCTGGAGAAGACAAAAGATGAAACACATCCAGCATTAAGATGTTTTTAACTCAAATATGAGTCTATAATCCATAATAACACTCCCTGCAGTGAAAAAGTGTTCTGGTGTGAATCAGGAGAGAAATCTGCACAGATCAAGCAGCGTTTAAACAGTTCTAAACAAATATGTGACTGGATTTTGATGTGAGATAATATCGCAATAATTTTGACGACGATGTAAAATTTGAAAATATCGTGAATATCGAATATTTCAAATTCAAGCATACTTTTCCAAAAGAATGCTTTACCAAAAATGGAACATGTTATTGTGGACTGCTTTACACACCTGTACTACACGAGTTTTCATGAGTGCGGTTGCCAGATATCAAGAGCCCAAATCCCCTAATCAAAGCTTCGCTGTTATATAGATCCATTTTCTTCCTGGTGTTTTGCTTATTTTAAACAATCTGGCAACCATGCACATGCAAACGCTCGCTCCTCGTTGCAGAAACGCTGCCGCAGATGATCTGAAAAACAAACAAGCTGGAGTTTAGCGATCTAAAATAATGAAAGCATCATTCAGCCGGTCTGTGTTCTGTCATGAGATCTCGACTGTACTGTTTCCAATTGTGGTCGCTGTAGAAATGCACTCAATCGCTGTTGTGTGGATAGAGAAACATAGGCTTTGGCAATCTGGAATTAGTAATA